>NW_026459270.1:0-67767 GCF_021730395.1 Mercenaria mercenaria | reverse complement strand
GATCTACAGTCAATACTTTTTAGCCAATGACATCCTGCATTGATAAATGTAAATGATGGCTTTACAATTTATTAACTGTGTGCTTATTTAAATGTGAATTTGGACCTTTCATATAATTCAAATATGCATGTACAAGGAAATTATAAAGGGAAGTATAACAAATTAAGGATAAAAACGTTGCGTTTCTATATGTACTAAGCATATTTAATATAAGGAAAGGAATATCAGATTACAAAGTGTAGGTAAAATTTTAAATTAAGTCATCTATGATCAGATATACGTATCATCGGTAAAACCGTTAATGATAAAGCCTGTTTGAAATTTCTTTGTAAGCATGGGATAATTTCCAGCAAAAAAAATGAAAAATCGGTTTGACTGACTCTGTTCATTGGGGGTAATGATATATGCACCCTTTCATCTTATACCCATCTATATTCGGCGTAAGCGGCGTTCTATTATTAATAAAGAATGGAGTATTTTCCATGATTCAAAAAATATTACAACACTGAGTCCAAGTTAGGAGTTACTTTTAACAGACGACGGCTGCTATTGCGACATTTAATAAAGTATGTGGTAGATCATTTACAAGCATAAACGCAAACGTGCAAAAAGCATACTGAATTTATTCACGGGAGGCAGTTAAATTTGCAACTACCACTGTGTCACTTGAACCGGTTTAAACGAAAATGTATTAATTAAAGAAAACAAATGGTTTTAATTATAACAAAGGAACAGAAAATATAACAACACATTATCCAAGTGCAGGGAGAAATTTTGTATCCAGCACAAGATACATAAGGCAACTTTATTTACACTCTACATGCAATTCCTTACCTTATCTAAATTATGACCTGGTTAGAATTTTAGATTTAAGACGAGTTACAAAATGAGTTATGTAAAGTATAACTGTACACATTCACACAATGCATGTAACAATAATTTTAACTGGAGGTCATATGTTCCTCCAGATAAAAACGTCTTATACGATAAAATTAAGATTAAATTAATGGTTCAAAGTCTACAAACCCTTTGTAAACATTATAAGTGTCTCCTGTTCCACCTGATCTGCACGAACTTCAGGATATTTACCTTAATAAAAATGAAGGGCAAACTCGAAATATGGGTATACACGTATGTGGTCATATGATATGTCAACAGGTTTAGTCATAGAATAAGTGGTTGACATTTTAGAGCAATATTTTTATACCATATACTTAAAAAAGTCTGTAAGAAAAGCCTTTGAAAACATAGAATGCAACAAAGAAAAATAATAGTAGACACGATCTGATTAAGTCTGCTCATAATGATTGTGTTATGATTGTCATAATGATTGAAAAGTAGGCCTGAACTTTAGAATTTCGCCCTCATTCATTGAAAAACAGTGTTAAAATTCCAGAGGTTTTTAATTGATCTACATGAAACCTTGACAAAATATTTGCCGTTACAAAGTTTAAATCAAGTTTGAAAAATATGTGTTTTGGGGTTATTTGAAATTATTTTGAAAACTGTTTATCTTTTGCACAAATTTGGCTCAGTTGTTGGAGTTGTAAAATAAACATTGATGTTACTCTAGAGGCCGTGTTTTCTACCAGATATAAAAACAAAACAACTGAGCCGAATTTGTGCAAAACGGAACATTGTGTCAGCTATAAATTATACTGGTATTTTAGAAAAAATTGTATGAGATCCGTGTTACAGTATAACAGTTCTGTGCCTATGTGGGCTCCTGTCTCACTTGTTGTTTCCCGCCAAATGTGAACAAATAAAGATAAACTCATTAGAAAACTTACCGATGACAGCGAAAAAACATTCACCCGGCCACCTGGCCTGTGTGATTAAGGTTAACATTCATGGGATCGGGTGGGCATAACGGAGAACGCCATTGTTTTTGTAAACAGTGAAGATTTTCTAACGGCCTAAACTTTCTTGAAACACAAATTATATCAATATTTTTTATCAATGGAATGGATATAAAACAAGCAATTTATTGATAACTGTAAACTATCATTTAGAAATAAAATGGATTATTTATGAACGCTTAACTTAGTTTTTTATTTCTTAACGTTTTAAACATCACTACGCCGCTATTAAAATATGTATATTCATTAAAAAGATATTTGAATAAGACAATATGAAAATTGTAAGTATTTCAAAATTTTCTGAATTTTGAAAATCCATAAATGAACGAAATAGAATCTTGCTAAGATTTTATCGGTCTAAGGATTCTGTTATAAAATGTCCTGTTGTGTATTTTCAGTAATGTAAAGACCGGTTTCAATCATGGCAGAGAGGTTATCAACCGATAAGGAACGTGACACAGGAAGCGACTCATAGTCAGATGACGGCTTTGATTAACGTGAGTATTAACATGTTGAATTAATAAATTGAAACAATATACAAGAAGAACAATGCATTCTTGTTGTTTTATTGAAATAAGGTATATATCTAAAACTCTGCTTTCATAAGTGGATTTGTAAACACTCGCATGTTGGCCACTTTTGACGATAAATGTATATATAAAAACCAAACTAATAAACGGGAGTATGAGACAGGTCAATATTCGAAATGAATTGAGACGAATCGAATTATTGATTGCTCAATGTGTCGTCTGGGAAGAAAGCATTGCTTTTAACCAGCAAAAAAAATGGTGTGATATATGTAGTTTTTTATCGTTAAATTGTTGTCGCTTGTTTCTTCCAGGCGCAGTAGTTATTATTAGTAAATAAACTTCACAGAGCATACATCATTTTAGATTTTTATAAAGCGCGACATTTTCCTATTTACATGTTATGCTGCAATCAGGAGAGATTAATGACTGTTCCAGCGAGGTTAATTTTTCACAAAATAAATAGTTATTTATTATAATCAGGTGGTTATTTATAGTTCTGATTCAGACATTCTAAAATATATGTCACTTTGGTTGGAACTACCAAATTCAAGCATTTGAAATATCTTTATTTGGACTTAAAGTGTCACCCATGTGTATGGGCGGCGGTTACCGCCAAAATTAGTAAATATACAATCCATTCATTAACGAGCCAGTCACAGCAGTGCATTCTAACACGTCTAGTCTAAAGTTCTATCCCGTTTAGTAACTTTGCATTCAATGCATTTAGATACCATGTAATACAAAACTTCATTCCATCCATTTAAACATGAAACGATAAGTTAAAAAAGTTGTTGCGATGCATCAAAATGTGAAACCGTCCGACAAGTTGTGGTGCCATGCAGCCCAATGTGAAGACGTTCGACACAACATGAGTTCATGCGGTGTAAAATGACATGATTCATTAAAGCTAGATACCATCGTATGCATATTGAAACCACGTTGTTTAATACGAAGCGGTGTATAAGAACTTGATCCATGCGGTGCAATGTGAAACCGTTTGACAAATTATGGCCCCATCCAGCCCAATGTGAAGATGTTCGACGCAACCCGAGTTCGTGCAGTGTAAAATGAGATGAGACATTATTACTTGACGCCGTCTAATGCATACTAGTATTGGAATCGCGTTGATTAATATTGCAACGTAATGTGAAGCCGTTCGACGCAACTTTTTTACGTGCAGTGCAAAACGGAATAACTGACTGCAACTTGACTCCGTCCAATGCATATTGAAATTGTTATTTCTTTATTTGGATTTAACGTCGTAACAAATCTTGGGCTCAACGCGAAACTGTTCCATGTGACATTTTTTCACAAAATCACTTTTTTACATAAAAATGCACTACTTGTCCCAATTATGGCATGTCAAACGTTGCTAAATTATATATGTATGTTATTATTATTGTATGTTTGTTATTGTTATTCAATGTCTTGTCATTCATATTCTAAAAGTCAGTATTGTTATTCTATATTGCGTTATTGTTATTGTATCTTTGATATTGTTATTCAATGTCGTGTCATTCATATCCTAAGTCTTATCATTGTTATTGTATATGTCGTTATTCCTATTGTACGTTCGATATTCTTATGGTAAAGGTTTTCATTGTTGTTCAATATCTGACAATTCTATTTACAAAACGCGCCATTCTTATTCTATGTTATGTGATTGTATTTGTATAGCGTCGCTGTGCTATTTATATCGCGTGTGATATTTATATCGCGGGAAATCCCACATACAATGATAATATCAAGCTTACAAAAAACAATAATGAATATACAACAACAATAACGTCTTTTATAATAGGAATATCGAACATACAATAAGAATAATGACATATAGAATAACAATGGTAACACTTATAATATGAATGACACGACACTGAATAACAATAACAAACATACAATAATAATAACATACATATATATTTTAGCAACGTTTGACATGCCATACCCAATACCTATACTGGAAAATTATTAGACTAATATCTGTATATATTTTTATTTCATTCAAAATGTTTCCTTTTGTTCTATCTTGGAATGAAAACTGATTTCCGTATGAAACTGTTCCAAATGAATGTCTGCACATAGAACAGTTTCCAAGTCGGCAAAAAATAATTTGTTCCAACGAAAACGTTCTATGTGAATAAATACATTATTTCATCATTATCTAATTTTTCATATAAATAAAAAGCATCAGTTATTCTGCAGACTGCATTTCGTTACACTTTTTCATTAAATTATATTTTTCCTTTTCATATAGAACAGTTTCGCACTCATTTAGTCTGTTATTTTGAATGAATATTTTACTGCGAAACTGTTCTAAATGCAGCTTGTTGTTCAAATAATCAGCAGATTAGTGTTGTCAATTACTCTAGTGACAGCATGTCTTGCGAAATACAGTGTCATAATTAGTTATGATGATGTCATACATATTGCAGTGAACTAAAGGGAGATAACAAGGAGGTCCATACATAGATACAGTACACTATAAATAAGCTAAACAAAAGTATTGTAAATGAAAATATGTTTGTATTTTATAAGATGAAAATTGTGTATTTATATGTTTTCAGTTTATTTATATTTTATTACAAAAATATTATTTATAAAATGTGATTCTGAAATGTTGTCAGGATTACTGCAGGTGCAGTTTTTGGTTGCGGGTTTATCCCGCTGCAAAAGTTCAAGTGTATTTCTGACAATCATAGCATCTTTATTTTATTCCAAATCACATTCAAAGGATATTCATGTGCTACACAAAACAGTCCCATTCATGTACAGAGCGCATGAATTATCAATGAACCAGCAGTTATTCAACTTGTATCTACTCACACTGACCATTTGAATTATAGAAGATCTATCAATGATAAGGTATTCTAGCCAATGGTTACATCATAAGCTGGGCCAGGCAGAGTTCATTTTAGATATGAGGCACATTAAATTTGTATTTGTTTCTCATTCATGTATATTCATAGACTGACTTTTAAACAGAAAATAAATCAACCGAAAAACCTGCAACCATCTGACATTTCAAAGCTTTGATTAATCCAGTTACTGCATGGTATTTACCACACCTAGGCTAAAGCGAAGATACATGGCTTATTAAATACCCATTATGTCTGCCTCTCTCAGTCTAAAAAGAACAACAAAAATAATGTTATGTATACATAGAAACTAAGTTATGTATATATATCAAATTACAGTTTGGTGGGTGGGAATTTTTCAAAAACGATGATGTATGTTGTAAATTACGGAATCGGAAACGGAAATCAGATTGATCGTACGCAAGTATAACTGCATGAGTTTTACTGCTTGTATCCATGACAACGCACAACGCTTTACAATTATCAATTATTTTCTTAATAAAAGTACAAACTGATCTTATATAAATGCTTCAAAGATGACACTTTTAGGAAAATTGTTGTGGCAGTAATGGTCGCGTGAAAAAATACTCAAGGAAGACACCATTATCGTACCAAGGAGGCCTGATGTAGGACGAGCGAGCAAGCGCATGTTTAATCATACAGTTTCGAATTTGATGTTTAAAAAATAACATTGCCTAGCAGACCCGTGAGACTAGGAATTACTGAACACTTCCATTGGCAAAACCCTGTTTACAAACTTAAACCAACCAGCAAAACTTTACACCGTAAACCAACACATGGGTTTACATAACTTTACATCGTAATGTTACCAACACACTACATAACTATATACACCATAAATCTACACACGTTTTACGTAACTTTACACCGTAAACAAACACACGGGTTTACATAACTTTACACCGTAAACCTACACACAGTGTACATCATTTTATACACAAATGACTTGTATGACTTGTATGTTTTTATACACAACTGACAAGATAACCTGACATGCCGAGGAGATGTACATGGACACGCCCAGAACGAACACGGATACGCCAAAGAACCTACTTGTATACATTATTACACTGTCAGGCTGGCCCTTAAACGGACAAACTAATGCAAGCATGTAATATATACACGGACACGAACACGCACAGATTATTGACATGTACACAGTGGCACTTGTATACCTGACAACATACATATAGCGACAGACATTGTATACATTATTACTTACACAGACAAGCTGGCATTTGCCTACGATACGACTTGATATATACATTGACACGGAACAGACAGACTGGCAGGCGTTTACATTACTTCTTTTGCAGACAGAATGGATTTTGCGTACATTACTACCCATACGGACAAACTGGCGGTTGTGTACATATATGATAAATCAACCATGTGATTTAACGAAGGCAATGACTACTACAGTAACTGAAATTGTAAGCACTTATTGCAAATAACAACTACCAACTACCCATGGAGATACCAAGATATAGCAAACAGCAGTGTTTCATATATAATATTCAATTCGTCAAATTACAAATCAAATGTTCAACACATGCACCTGTCCGCTCATCACACGTGATTGAATTATTGCCGCCACAATAAGTTTTTAACTTATTCCCCCGAAATCTTAAATCGCTATCGACCTGAAATTGATGCACGCTTGGTCAAAATATTCGTGCTTCCAGCCTTAACGTATTGGACTCGTAATAGAGTGCCTCCTTTTGAAGAGTATTCAATTCCTACCATAATCCTACTTTGACTGCAATTTCAGGGTGTGTGTGTGTGTGGGGGGGGGGGGGGGGGGGCGTAGTAGGTTCAAGCCCCACCGGGACCAATTTTTTTCGCCATATTTTCCTTTTTTCTAGTAAGTTTTTACTCCTTTGACGACTTATTACGGATGTATTGTACAAAAGAGGAAAATGTTCATTTTATAAGCGATTTCTTGCTGTTCGAAGTGAATTTACCTCTGAATCAGGAGGGGTAGAGTTAGACATCTTTAGGATTGTTCGGCTTTCTCGTTCGCTTGGTGTACAATATTTATATATATATATATTATGAACATGCAATTATCAAATACATGTACAAACATTTATATGAGAAAATTATCTACAGTCTGGCCATAGATCAGTTTATTTTTATTTTAAAAAATTACGGGAAACGGGAACGTTGCATAATTCAAATCTTTCCGTCAAATTGATATAGTTTGGTTACTTGCCATCATGATTATATTACTCGTTTCATATTTTTTCCACTCTGTCCTGTGGGTCCGATTATTTTGATAACGAACAGGACATATAAGTGTATATAAAGTTTAAATAGCCACATGAGTCATAGTAATCTCTGAACTAAAGATATTTGGCTCTTATTGGTTACAAATGAAATGCATTTTTATGTCTCTTTTCCAAAAGTTTATATTGTCTCAGCCATTCTCCCAA
Organism: Mercenaria mercenaria; assembly: GCF_021730395.1. Classification (NCBI taxonomy): domain Eukaryota; kingdom Metazoa; phylum Mollusca; class Bivalvia; order Venerida; family Veneridae; genus Mercenaria; species Mercenaria mercenaria. The sequence goes on along the minus strand of NW_026459270.1, from coordinate 60,064 downwards.
AATCGACTCATATGCAGCATGCGAATAGTCGAAATTTGAAGTTCATGGTAACGTAGTGGTTTATAAGTGTTTTTTTAACTTCGAATCCTCTGCGGTTTATAGGAAAAGAATTACTCATAAAAAGTCTCTTGTCTGCGAGATATGACAATTTAAAAAGTGCCCTATAAATCTACGTTACGGAGCATAGGTTAGGATATAGCTTTATTTTATTGCGGTTACATGATTTATATTAGTGGTTAAACATGCTTTTGCAGTAGATTTGTTCAAAGGAAGAGATGCAGACCGCGATGAGATGAAAACATTATACTTTAGAAAGATTAATTTTCTTGTGACATGCACAAGAAACAAATCAGCATTTTGGGCAAAAGTTTCATACGATGATGTGATATATCATTAGTGTTTACACAAAGGCTGCACTCACAAGGAACCAAAATATTACTGAATTTAGAACTCAGTAAGTTAGTTTTTCTTTTCATCGATCTAGCAGAAGTACTGATACCACAATGCCCTCCAGAAGATAGTGCCTTATTTTGTTACGGAAAATAGGTTTTTTGAGTTGTATTATAAAAAGGCAAACATTTGCTACTTACTTCAAATTATTTAGATAAATAATCATTCTACATACAAATAAATATATATAAAGATAATAACCGACGTTGAAATTTTCACATCTTTGTGAACTTTTATTTAACTGATAAAAAAATGCGAAAATTAGCAAAAACATGAAATTGTCTCAAAATGTCAGCAACCTTGACAGATTCTTCAAAAGAAAAACAATGCAACTTGTTTAAATTAAACGCATGAGACCCAAGTCTGAAGTTAAACAGTAGGTTTTAAGAACACCAGTTATCTCATACAGCTAAAAATAACTGCTTCCGGGTGGAAAATATATGGCGGCATTTTTGTAATCCAACAAAGAAAAATGTAGAATTTGTGGAATTTAACCCAAATTAAGTCAGATATCAAGGATATAATGTGTACAATATTTTGAGAATATTTATAGTGACTGGAAATTAATTATTTGACGGTGAGCATTTATCACGGAAAATAATAACTGTTATCGAGAATTAATGCCGCGCAAACAGAACAACAAACGAAGGCGCAATAAATCATCTCCTGGTCACCTTAAAACCAGCAAAAAGTACAGAGTTGCAAGTGGAAGCAACAGTGGGGAGGATTCTGAGTATTTTGAACCATTTGACTATCCTGATACCGATATTGATACTGAAGCACCCGTTACTTTTTCATCAGTACCAAACATGAGTTCATTGTCTCAGACTGATATAGAAGCGCTGGCTGGCAGAATGATTCCAGTGCTAGTTAAATAACTTAAAGATGAACTTACGAAAGAGGTTCACATTATGATCAAGGCAGAAACCTCAAAGTTGAATGAAGATATTCAAACTTTACACGCTGCAAATGTATCCCTGACAAACGAACTTAATGAAACTAAAAGAGAGCTAGATGAACTCCAGCAATACGGTCGGAGAAATGAACCTCGACATCTCAGGCATCCCAGGGGACACAGGTGAAATAACAGAAGATGTAAAAAGGATAATCTTGAACCATGCTGCGACATGCAATGTGAGTCTAAGTAGTGAGGACATCGACAAATGCCACAGAAAGGGCAAACCAAAAGATAACTATAACCGCAAAGTTAATATAAAGTTCACAAACTCTGATGTAAGAGATCGTGCTTTCAAGGCAAGAAAAACCTTCGGTAGCGGAATATTCGTGATGGAAAACCTGACTCCTTTGCGTGAGAAATTAGCATACGAAGCACGACAACTTGCACGAGCAAAGATACTAGAAAAAACAGGGATTGCTGGATGTAGAGTAAAAGCCCAGCTTCCAAATAAAAATGCAAGTGTAATTATTAGAGACATGTACGATATCCAGTGCATTCAAGAAGGAAAGCCACTTCCAGCACACTCTAAATAAGTACGTATTGTAATAAGCAATAACACATGGGACTGAGTACAATGATATCTTGTATTTTTGTTTACATTCATTAATAGTCTGACCTATATTTATATGCTGATTAAGGTATTCATCGCTTTTGCTTACATTCCACAATAGTCTGGCCTATATTTTTATGTTGAATAAGGTATTATCAAAACTCGCCTTTTATATTATGAATGTACTGTTATATAAACTAATCAACTTACTGTAAGTTGTAAGTGAAAATAGCCCAGTGTCTCATAAACGGTCATTGTAGCTGACGACAACATTAGTATATATACAATGTCTATGTTCAAGCAAATATAAAAAAACTGCACTCAGGACTATGATCAGAAATTATATAGTTTATATGTTCTGCATAATCTTTTTTTCCCAGTATCAGACGATAAACGGTCGTTGTAGCAGACGACAATGGTGACATACATTCACATAGATTTTCATGTTCAACAGCATTTTTCACTTTTTTAATCCATTGGTGACATACATTTACATAGTTTTCCATGTTCAGCTACACTTTTCACTATTTGTAATTAGCACTATGTATGTAGTTTTTGTTCTCCAGTAAAAGATCGTAACAGACGGCAATATTATTTTTAGGTCGTTGTAGCAGTCGACATTAGTGACTTACGTTCTGCAATGTATTTACATTGTTTTTCATGCACAAGCAACGCACTTTTTGCTAATTTTCGATCAGAAATGTATGATAACCGGCCGTAGTACCAGACGGCATCTGTTGTGTATATACTTACATGTACATTGTTTTCCATATATGTAAAACTGCACTTTTTTGTTTACTTTTTCTCCTATCCGTATGCAGATCTAGCTTTTTCTACATTCATTCAAACAGTTTTTAGCTCACCTGTCACAAAGTGACAAGGTGAGCTTTTGTGATCGCGCAGCGTCCGTCGTCCGTGCGTCCGTGCGTCCGTCCGTGCATAAACTTTTGCTTGTGACATCTCTAGAGGTCACATTTTTCATGGGATCTTTAAGAAAATCGGTCAGAATGTTCAACTTGGTAAATTCTAGGTCAAGTTCGAAACTGGGTCACGTGCCATCAACAACAAGGTCAGTAGGTATAAAAATAGAAAAACCTTGTGACCTCTCCAGAGGCCATAATTATTAATGGATCTTCATGAAAATTGGTCTGAATATTCATCTTGATAATATCTAGGTCAAGTTTGAAACTGTGTCACGTGCCTCAAAAACTAGGTCAGTAGGTCTAAAAATAGAAAAACTTTGTGACCTCTCTAGAGGAAATATATATTTCATAAGATCTTCATGAAAATTGGTCAGAACGTTTATCTTGATGATATCTAGGTCAAGTTTGAAACTGGGTTACGTGCCATCAAAAACTAGGTCAGTAGGTCAAAAAATAGAAAAACCTTGTGACCTCTCTAAAGGCCAGATTTTTCATGAGATTTGTATGAAAGTTGGTCTGAATGTTCATCTTGATGATATCTAGATAAAGTTCGAAACTGGGTCACGTGCGGTCAAAAACTAGGTCAGTAGGTCTAAAATAGAAAAACATTTTAACCTCTCTAGAAGTCATATATTTCATGAAATCTTCATGAAAATTGGTCAGAATGTTAATCTTGATGATATCTAAATCAAGTTCGAAAGTGGGTCACGTGCCGTCAAAAACTAGGTCAGTAGGTCAAATAATAGAAAAACCTTGTGACCTCTCTAGAGGCCATATTTTCCATGGGATCTATATGAAAGTTGGTCTGACTGTTCATCTTGATGATATCTAGGTCAAGTTTGAAAGTGGGTCACGTGCCATCAAAAACTAGGTCAGTAGATCAAATAAAAGAAAAAACTTGTGACCTCTCTAAAGGCCATATTTTTCATGGATCTTCATGAAAGTTGGTCTGAATGTTCATTTTGGTGATATCTAGGTCAGTTTCGAAACAGGGTCATGTGCGGTCAAAAACTAGTTATGTAGGTCTAAAAATAGAAAAACCTTGTGACCTCTCTAGAGGCCATACTAGTGAATGGATCTCCATAAAAATTGGTCAGAATGTTCATCTTGATGATATCTAGGTCGCGTTTGAAAGTGGGTCACGTACCATCAAAAACTAGGTCAGTAGATCAAATAATGAAAAAACGTTGTGACCTCTCTAGAGGCCATATTTTTCATGGAATCTGTATGAATGTTGGTCTGAATGTTTATCTTGATGAAATCTAGGTCAAGTTTTAAACTTGGTCAACTGCGATCAAAAACTAGGTCAGTAGGTCTTGAAATAGAAAAACCTTGTGACCTCTCTAAAGTTTGAAACTGGGTCACGTGCCTTAAAAAACTAGGTCAATAGGTCAAATAATAGGAAAACCTTGTGACCTCTCTAGAGACCATATTTTTCAATGGATCTTCATGAAAATTGGTCAGAATTTTTATCTTGATAATATCTAGGTCAAGTTCAAAACTGGGTCACATGAGCTCAAAAACTAGGTCACTATGTCAAATAATAGAAAAAACGACGTCATACTCAAAACTGGATCATGTGGGAAGAGGTGAGCGATTGTAAATTCACTAGTTATTATTTATGATCCGTAGTCAACGTCTACATTTTTTGCTTCGTTTTTTCTCTCGCTTATACATTTGTTATTGTCTACGATCCGAGGTGGTATCACTCCATATGCCATATTACTATTATAAATCATGACAACAATTTATCATAAATGTTATAGATCCTATTTATATCCATTATGCGAAATTACGTTGCTATTTATGTACACTGATACAGTTATAGTGTTATAAATAGAATTTGGATTTCCAATATTCATGAGAAATGCTATAAATATATAACTGGAAAGTCCTAAACCAGTTACTATTACTTGATAATCAAAACAAGTTAGTATTGAATTAGTATTAGTATTATCATACCAGAGTTACAGGTACGAATGTATGTAATACAATAAGTGGCAATGTGTTGTATAATTCTATCCGTATATGTAATGCGGAGTAAAATTCTACTTTATTATTTCTCTCTGTAAAAGTATCGAATATCTACCTTCGGTTAAATAAAAAATGATATGCTTGTAAAAACGTGAAGGAATTGATAATATTGCCCAAATCGTACAGAGAAATACCGCTTTGTTTCTGTTTGTTTAGATTTGTTTCTTATGTGTATTTGGTAAGATGTTCTTTTTATATTCAGTTGTAGGTTAATGAAATGTTTACCTACATAGGATTATATTTGAAATAAATTAATTGGAAGGGAGATTATTAGGACAAAAATGCCAACTTATGCTTGGTAGGCACATCTATCTTGATAAAATGAACTGTACTGTGTATTTTTATTTTGTCTCTGTTTAGCTATCTTGCTATTTCGATTTGCAGATTATAATACAATTGCAGATTAATTGTTCTTTCTCGCCTGATACGGCTGGTGTATATTATATACTATATACTCAGAATGATATGATTTGTAAACATGTACTACTTCTTTATTTTATTCGTTGTATAAGTATGTGATAGATTGTTCTTTATATTTTTTGTAACAGTTGAGGAATTTTACGTGTAATATCTGAGCAAGATTAAACTTAGTAGATTTAAAAAAACAAAACAAAAAACAAAAACTAAAACTAAACAAAAAAAAAACACTACCATTTAGTATTAATTTAAGGTTTAAAAGTAATGATAAGTGTAAGAAATATCCAAATAGTAAAAAGATAATTTATTTCCAGTTGTAGATATTTCAATCATTTTTCTCTCATTTCGGGTTAATATTTGTCATCTCTTCTTTCTTTGTAATTCAATAGTTAATATTGCAATGAACTGTGTAACAAGCGTTCTTGAATCGTGCTGTCCCTCATGTACTCCTGCTGCATCTATGTGTCCCCGCGTCCTGGTCTGTCTCGGTTGTTTTCTGTTTACCATTTTATGCATCCGTTTGTCATTCTTCGACCTCACTACCCTGACATTGTATCCTCATAGGTAACGAATTAGGAGCCTGGAGAATAGCGATCGGATTGCATTACTTTAGGGGGCGTGCTTGTATAAAAGCTGCATTTTTTAGTTACAATTTATGTTCGATTTTTGCGAAATACCTGCATTTTCTCTATCGAAACATCATTATTAAGGTACACCTTGTAACCCAACTTGTATGTAATTCGAGTTTGAAATTTTCATATATTGCTTTCTTTTTCATGTACGTGTCATTGATTGACACTTCTGCTCGTTCAAATATTGATAATTTTGTTGATTCAAAAATGTAACCCCTATTTTTGATCTTAGACAATATTCATTATGCAATGATCATGCGATTAATTATTTTTTGTCTGGTGATGTCCATCCCAATCCTGGGCCTAGTCTAGAATCCAATGGTTGTTTTTCTGTACTACATCAGAATATAAGGAGTATTCGCAACAAGTTAGATTATATCAAAGACAATTTTCTTGACTTTGATGTTATCTGTTTTACCGAAACTCACCTAACGCAAAATATTTCTGACTTGCAGATGAAACTTGAAGGATTAGGAAATAGGTTTCGGAAAGATGTTTCATCACACTCAGATGGTATCTTGGTATATTGTAATTCAGGATTACAGCCAAAACGATTAAATGACCTTGAAACTATTTTACCGGAATCTCTGTGTATTAAAATAAAAGATCATAATAAAATCTTTATTATTGCTACAGTCTATAGGCCACCAAACTCTGCTATCTACTTCTGGCAAAGATGTGATGTTCTTGTTGACCAGGCCTTAGAAATATCAGATAATATTATTTTAGTTGGCGATAAAAACGAAGATCAGTTAAATGTAACACATCGTAAATTTAGAGACATACTTATTCTTATTCTTAATAATATGACAAATGTAATTAATAAACCAACTCGAATAACACACAGTACAAGCACCTTAATTGATGTTATTGCATTAACAAATACTGTAATACCGCTGGATTCTGGAGTTTTTGAAACGCCGTCAAATATTAGTGATCATTTGCTACTTATGTTTATGTAAAAAGCAGTTTCCAGGCCAGGACATTTTACACCCGCCGAATGTGGAACTATTACCAAGGCGATTTTGAAAAGTTAAATAACTCGATAAACGCCACTGATTGGTCAGCTCTTAACTCAGACTCTCTAGACGTAGCCACATCTTTTTTCGAAAAAAACATTTTTAGATCTGGCTAAAACATGCATTCCTACTAACGTTGTACAAATCCGCCCAAACGACAGACCTTGGTATAATTCATTTGTTCGTACTACATCTAGGAAACGTGATCGTTTAAAGCGAATTGCTATCCAGTCTGGCAATGTTACAAGAAAACTAGAAATCGTGTCAATAATATGAAAAAAACACCTACGCGAACAATTTTATAATACTCTTGATTTTTTATGAATGATTTAAGTTCTACAAATCCTAAACAGTATTGGAAAACATTAAAAATGCTAGTCGAAGATAATTCTAAAGCCGAAGAAGAAATTCCGCCCCTTGAAAACGAAAATCATGACACTGCAATTTCTGACGTAGATAAAGCTACATTTTTGAACGATTACTTCGTGTCAGTATCAACTCTCGACGATTCCAATTCTGTTCTACCTGAGTTTGTTGCAAGTCTAATACAACTCTTTCCCACTTTACTATTTCTGAGCAAGACGTAATTGACGTTTTAGATAACTTAGTTGTCAACAAAGCCAGTGGGCCTGATGGTATTAGTCATAAAATGTTAAAAGGATGTTCGAAAACCATAGCTAAGCCACTTTGTACATTATTCAATAGATCTCTCATCGTAAATAGATACCCGTCTTCATGGAAAATTGCTAATGTAAGGCCGCTTTATAAGAAAGGAGAAAAATCTTTACCATCTAACTATAGACCAATTTCTTTGATCAGTTGCGTAGGTAAAGTAATGGAACGAGTGATTTTTAAGTATTTGTACAATCATCTAAACACTAAAGGATTTCTTCCTGGACACCCCACTGCATACTAACTTGTAGATATATATAACCAGATCTGTACATCTTTAGACGAGAGGAAAGCAACTTGTATGGTTTTCTGTGATATATCGAAAGCTTTCGACCGAGTTTAGCATAAAGGCCTTATATTTAAACTGAAGCAGTATGGTATTTCAGGAAACTTGGTCAGTTGGATAACAGATTACATGGAAAATAGATCGCAAAAAGTAATTGTAGGGCAATCGTTTTCAAATAGTAGGTTATTAACTGCAGGCGTACCTCAAGGATCGGTCTTGGGCCTTCTTTTATGTCTTGTATACGTAAATGATATTGCTGATTCTGTTATAAGTACCGCTAGACTATTCGCTGACGATAGCTCACTTGCCTTGCTATATCTTCATCAGACTCCGTTTATATAGAAACTGTTTTAAATTCAGATCTAGAAAACATTTCCAGTTGGGCAAATCAATGACTAGTAATATTCAATCCTTCTAAAACTGAAGTCATGTTTTTCTCCTTTAGAGATATAGCTCAACCTTCGTTAACATTTGATAATACCCCTCTAAACTTCGTTGACGATCACAAACATCTAGGTCTTACAATAAGTCATAATGGCTCTTGGCACACCCATATAAACAATATCACTTTCTCAGCTTCAAAAGGACTCGGCTCGATGAGAATGCTAAAATATAAAGTTAAAAGGTCTACTCTTAACAACATTTATTTATCGTATCTAAGACCTCTACTAGAGTATGCTTCAGTTGTTTGGGATAGCTGTACTCAATATGAAAAGGACACTATAGAAAAACTTCAATATGAAGCAGCTCGCATTGTTACTGGTTTGACTCGTTCCGTTTCCATTCACAATTTATTAACTGAAATTGGCTGAGTTTCTCTTGCAGACCATAGAATTATCCAGAAATTAATATTAGCGTATAAAGGAAATAACGGACTACTTCTGGATTACCTTATAGACATTTTTCCTCCAACAGTTCACAATTCTAACAACTATGAACTTAGAAACAATACTAATTTTGTAACATTGCCTAGACGTCTCGAAATTTACTCAAAATCAGTTATACCCGATTCAGTAAAACTATGGAATAACCTTGACCTCCCGACACGCAATGCTAACACACTTACATCTTTTAAGAGCAAATTAAAGAGTAAATTTAAATCTCCAATTGTTCCGTCTTTTTATCTAATAGGAGAACGATTTTATAATGTAGTTCAAACTCGTATTAGAAACCGATGCTGAACTTAAACAATGATTTGTTTTATAATCATTTACGAGACTATCCCGATTGCTCTTGTGGACATGGTATTGAAGATGCGGAACATTTCATTTTTAAATGTAGCCATTATGCCGATGCTCGTCGATTGTTATTTATCAATACTCAAAGATTTCATCCTCTTAGTACTCACAAATTACTTCACGGAATTGATTCACTTACTACTGAGGAGAACAAATCTTTGTTTTTAGAAGTACAAACTTATATAAAAAAATACACATCGTTTCTCTAGCACTGCCTCCTGATCGTTTGACTATATATCTGTTTTGAAGGCTCTGGGTTGGGCTGGGTGTGGGAATTCGGCAGCGGATGCGATGAGGTGCACTGATTGATTTTACGCTTGTCTGTGTTAGTTTTATTGTTATTGTTTTTTTCTTTTCGATTTTTCCCCTGCTTTTCTTCTATTTAATTTACTGTCTGAACTCTTCTTCTATATAAATAAGTTTATATCTGAAAATTATATTTTGTTAAGCATATATATTTTTTTCCATTCTAGTCCAAACAAAAATCCGCCATTTAGTTTAATCTAACATTAATTTGACAGCCAGGGACGGACTGATTTATAATGTTGGAAAAACTTGTGGTCCAACTCTTTTGTATTATCGCACATTCGCAAAGTTACTGAATACTTCTTAATGTACAGTAGTAATATATATGTCTTGTATAATGATAGTTTGCTGTTGTATATATATTTACATATGTATCTGTATATTATTGTCTTGATGTACATTTACCATAATGTCTTGTGTGATGATTACAATAAAATATGACCAAACTAAACTAAAACCTAAAAAACTGTCATAGAAGATTTGTTACGGAACATATAAAAAATAAAGTTTTAAAGCCATACAAAAAAATCAGAATTACTAAATATTCTTAGAACTATAACAGGGCTATGCAATAGGTAGACTTTGTGTAATAACAGAAGGCACTTAGTTCACATGATTTTCCACCTTAGGATTTGTTATCTCAGTTTATATCACCATTATCCGCAAATATACTTTTCTACCATCACACTCTTCCAAAATGTAAGTTTTTAATAAAAAAAAATAAAAAAGCAATTTCATACAACATCTCGAATAAAACACCATTTATATATAACATTTCTCTGACTGTAATTCGCATAAACACGGCTTTTAAGTTTGTTACGGAACATAACGTTACGGAAAATAGGTGTTACGGAAGCATATAAAAACTTCTTTATTTACTTATATAATAAAGAAAGATGAACTTACCATTGTGACAGATTATGTTTCGAAGCATTCTCTGTACAGTGTTTTTCGTTCCCACTCCAATCTCACATTTGGGCGCTCAGTTTTTATAATAGTTGCGTTACGGAAGCATAGTACTTGAAATGCGACATTTTCAATTCTGACTTTGAAGGGCTTCTAAGAGTTTATTTCTTTTGGCAAGCCTATTCTTTGAATTTTACTGATGACTATAACCTTTTACGCATTCAAAGCACTTTCAAAACGATTATTTAATTGTAATCATCTTACGCTAGACTATGTTTAAAATTCGTTACGGTACCATAGGTGTATATTGGCGGCATCGCCCTATAGAAAATTCAAGTGGAAATCCCGACGGGATTCCGATAAGATTTCAGTGGCAATTTCAGCGGGAAAATTTTTCGGGATTCCCAGTGCCTTCCGTTGGGATTCTCTGTGGGAAATATTGGTTTTCCCGGCGGGATCCCACTTGATTTCTGATTGGGAATCCCGGATTTCAAGTGTGATTCCACTGGGAATTCATATGGGAATTCCGTTGGGATATACCGGGATCTTAGCGGGATATACCGGGATCCCGATTTTTTTTCCCGACTGAGATCCCAGTAAGGTTCCACTGAAATTCCACTGGGATGCTAGTATATATAGACTGTTGGAATACCCTGGATCCCAGGCTCCGATTTCACGAAAAAACTTAAGTAATTGCTTAGCTAAGTTTGTTATTTCAAATGCTTGGATTTGCCCTTTAAGCATCTTCAGTGTTGACTTTTTGATCTATATCAGATCCGTACATGACTATTCCATAGATCAAAGCAAAACAATTCTGAATATTACAGAAATGAATTATAAAAATAAGAAATATAAGCAAGTACTTAAGTTATTTATATCGTGCATAAATAGAAATATCATGTTTGCGAGACTGAAATAAGTACTGCAGACAAATACTACTAACCATAGTTTAATTTAGCTATAAATACATTGGTATAGCAAATATCATCATTAAATAACAATAGCTTAAGCAATAGCATACTTTTAAAATAACAGACTAAGCTAAGCAATTACTTAAGATTTTTCGTGAAATCGGGGCCAGAGCGTTTTTGGTTGATATCCCGCTGAATTACAGCAGGATCCCAACAAAACTAACGCAACAAAAAGTCTGGTGAAATCAGCTACCGGTATTACACGGAGAAGTAAATGTCTTTGCACAGGTTTTAAAGTTGAAAGGTTGCAAATCAACACCACGTTTTATATTTTCTTTCAAATAAAGTTGAAAATTAGTTTATTGTAACAATTCCTCTTTGCTCTGAGTCTTTTCTCCAACAATGATTACTAATCAAAATGATACCTACTTAACTGGGGAGAAAATTTTTAAACGAGTTTAAACTCATGCTAGATCTTTATTAAAGACGACGTGAAAAAATACAAATATCTCCAAAATAGCAATCATTCTACTAAAACAAGCACACATATCGACTGCAGAAACGAATGCGATGTTAGTTTTAGCTATTGCACCAATAATATTTCCATATAATCTTGATAGACACAAAGGTGTATACACATTATTTTCTTTCAAAACTTTGCTCAGAAAGCTAACACTGCTTTTTTACTTTCAAATTGATGAAATAATTGTTTTATTGTATGTTTTGGTTCATAATGTGATTTGAAGATTCTCTAAAGTATAGTTTTTAGTTCCTGCATCAACCCTGACCATTCTTGGTACACGGCTAAATTTCCTAGTACTAGTATTTTGCATAGAATTCCACGAGACGTGGGGATTTTATCTGATCATGCAGCCTTAAACAAAACAAAAAAAATTCTGGTAAAGCCGCCAATAGCTCTATGTATAAATATCCAAATGGCTTTAACTTAACATATCCGCCTACATGAATTATAAAGTTTCGCCCGTTGTCTACATAAACTCTACGTCTTAATCGTCTTGCTATTCTATTGTTAACCCCTCTACGATCTAAGGCTCTAAGAGCAATCCTAATTGTCTTTTGATGAACCCTTACTCCGTACTTTGAAAATAACATTCGCCAAACGGCTCTGTTTTCTAAATATCATTTTCGATATAGCTGCAAAATCGCTGGGTTTTTTTCGAATGTCGTATGTCGTATGTCTCGCACTGAACGACTTTCAATTTTTTTGTCAAAGTTCGAAATACGACAATCGAAAAAAGTTGAATGTCATGCAAAAATCGACATTGGACATACGACATTCGAACTTTGACATGCAAAATTTGAATGTCGTTCAATGCACGACATACGACATTCAAAAATGTTGAATGTCGCGCAATTAACGACATTAGACATACGACATTCAAACTTCGACATGCAACATATATCCAATGTCGTTTTTTCACGACATGCAACTTTTTTTGATTGTCGTATGTTGTGCACTGAACGTCATTCATATTTTGTATGTGAATGATTGAATGTCGTATGTCTAATGTCGTTTATTGCACGACTTTCAACTTTTTTCGAATGTCGTATGTCGTGCACTGAACGACATTCAATTATTTTTGTCGAAGTTCGAATGTCGTATGTCCAATGTCGTTTTTTGCACGACATTCAACTTTCCTCGAATGTCTATGTCGTATGTCGTGCACTGAACGACATTCAAATTTTGCATGTCAAAGTTCGAGTGTCGTATGTCCATTGTCAATTGTTCACGACATTCAAACTTTTTCGAATGCCGTATGTCGTGCATTGAACGACATTCAAATTTTGCATGTCAAAGTTCGAGTGTCGTATGTCCAATGTCAATTGTTCACGACATTCAAATATTTTCGATTGTCGTATATCGTGCACTGAACGACATCCAAATTTTGCATGTCAAAGTTCGAATCTCGTATGTCTAATGTCGTTTACTGCACGACATTCAACTTTTTTCGAATGTCGTATGTCGTATTTCGTGCACTAAAAGACATTCAAATTTTGCATGTGAAAGTTCGAATGTCGTATGTCCAATGTCGTTTTTTTAAAACATTCAGCTGTTTTCGAATGTCGTATGTCGTATGTCGCACACTGAACGACATTCAAAATATTGTTTTGTCAGCTTCACACAGTTTGGAAAGTAGATAAGTCGTGGAAGCTGTAGTAACCATTAAAACTGCCAAGAAATGATAACCATACACTCAATTCATCTGTTATTGAACTGTTCACTTTAAAATGATGTAAACTTTAACAAACTGCACATAATATCATAGAAATCACTTCTAAATAGTCCAGAAAGGAAATGACTCTGCTACAGAAACTTAAAGATCATCTAAAAGGCTTGCAGCTCGCGAAGCTCTTCTTAATTAGTAACGATATCATTTCCTGTTCTTAGTTTTTGTATCTGCAGCAATTCTATCCCTAAAAACATCATTATTGGAATCTGATATACGTTTTTTTAGCTACGGGTATGTTAAGTTATTTGCATATACTGGTCTATAAAAACAGGACAAATTGGCTATACTTTCCCCTGAATTAGAGCGAGTTACAAACAAATATAATTATCCATGTAATGAAACAGCCTTTCGGATTTCCTCTTGTACCGGACAAGCTATTGACATAAAAGTAGCAATTTTTTTCAATGGCAACAAGAGGTTGTACACTCATAGGTAACGCCTTGTCCGTAAAATAGTCCCCTCCTAATTTGAAGCCTAATAATTTTAAAATCATAATTATGAGCCATCAAGAGGCGAAAGGCAAATTTAATGCCCACTTTGGCCATTTTGCAATATTGCACTAATGAAACAACAGCTCCATCACCCTGCCTAGGCATTTCGTTAAAAGGAACAGCTGTTCTGCTTATCTGCTCTTCCCACATCACTTTCTCATTAGGTACAGCAGGGTTTTGCGGAAATTAACGGAAAGTAAAGTTTGACGAGTAGTTTGGACTCTAGGGTGCTAGTTGTGTAATCAAAAACCCTTTGTAAGAACCTTCTAAAATTTCAGCTTATACTTATGTTTTTGGATATAAAGAAAGAAAAACTTGTAATACTGCTCAGTTAATAGCGGTTTTGGTGAGGGAATGGAGGTATAAGTGACACTCTTGCAGGTGCCAGTTTTTCCACGAGGTCCAAGTGACGAGTACCTAGAACGAATTTGATTGGTAGTTACGTGATTCTGAAAAAAAAAGTTTTCATAACATTTTCTTCCGCTGTGTATTATAGATATGATGCACATTAAGGACCGGCAATGAATCAAACTGTCTTGGCTGGAGCCCTTGGCTGAAATTTTAGATATCAGTTTGCTTCCGTAACAAGAACTATCTGACCTTGACTGTTATTAATGTGATCTGAACGTAACAATACTGTTTATTCTATGAATTCGCCATTATCCATCGTAATGTTAACGTGGTCTCCCAAGTCGTTATAAATACTCTACATCGGGGCCAACTCACCATTTTGTTCAACACGGTCTGACAGCGAATCATCAGCCAAAATGCTCCGTCACTGCGCAAACACGTGACCATGGTGTTCTGCAGCAATAATTAAGACTCATCACAACCCCAAGTTGCTGCGGGTTCAGATTCACCGGTGGCAGGGCTAAAACGGCTGGGTGGCGTTGCGGTGTGGCTGTACCAATTGGGCTGTGTTGCGGAACTCCTTGGATTTTTCGACGTGTTGATCGTGACATTATCTAGAATTATTAAATTATTAACATGACAATTTGGCATAAAGTATATTAATATATGTTAATTAATCGCTAGCCCGGAACAAACAAACAGATAGGAAAATATGACAAACTTGCATTTTGGCAGCACGTCAATTTGAAATTATGTACCAGCATACACACTATTTATAGTGCGCAATCAACAAATAAGGCTGAAATGGTCAATCATTTAACAAATGGGCTAAAATAAATTCATCAATATCCATAAGGCATGAATTCAAAATCTGATTACCATCGAACACAATGAATATAATGAGCACTGTTTTTTAATGACAAAACATAGCAAAATGGGCAAACACAGTTCATCAATATACATTAACGTTAATTTCAAAATCCGGTGACCATCCAACATAATGGATGGAATCGGCAATCTATTTTATTTTATTTATTTATTTTTTATTTATCTTTTCATTTTGGAAATGAACAAATATAGTCAAATTGGCGAAACACAGTTCATCAATATACAATAATCATAAATTCAAAATCCGGTTACCATCCAATACAATGGATATAATCGGCAACCTACATTTTTTTAAATGATCGAACATAACCAGAAGGGCGAATTTTAGTTCATCAATATACATTAATCATAAATTCAAAATCTGGTTACAATCCAGCACAATGAATATAATCTGCAACCTATTATTATCTATTTTTTCTTTATTTTATTTTATTTTATATTTTTAATAATCGAATATAGCCAAATTGGCTAAACACAGTTCATCAATATACATAATCATAAATTCAAAATCCGGTTACCATCCAACACAATGGATATAATCGGCAACCTATTTTTTTTTTTTTTTTTTGAAATGATCAAACATAGCCAAAAAAGGCGAACCACAGTTCATCATTATACAGAACTCATAAATTCAAAATCCGGTTACCATTCAACACAATGGATATAATCGGCAACCTATTATTTTTTTTTTTTTTTTGAAATGATCGAACATAGCCAAATGGGCTAAAAACTGTTCATCAATGTACGTACAATTAACATAAATTTAATATCTGGTTACCATCCAACACAATGGATACAACCGGCAATCTTTTTTTTTTTTTGAATGGTCGAACAAAGCTAAATGGGCTGACACAGTTCATCAATGTACAATAATCATAAATTAAAAAAAGCCTATCAGATTTCATGATCCAAGACCCAAGCGTTCTTGAGTTATCATCCAGAAACCATTTGACAGTTCAGGGTCACTGTGACCTTGACCTTGGACATGTATACAGATCTCAAAATCAATAGAGGTCCTCTGGAGGTGATGACCAACCTCCCTATCAACTTTCACGATTCTAGGCCCAAGCAATCTTGAGTTATCATCCAGAAACCGTTTATCTGTTCCAGGTCATTGTGACCTCGATCTTTGACATGCTGACCTCAAAATTAATAGGGGTCACCTGCTGGTCATGACCAATCTCCCTATTAACTTTCATGATCCTAGGCCAAAGCATTCTAGAGTTATTATCTGGAAACCGTTTGACTGTTCAGGGTCACTGTGACCTTGACCTTTGACATACAGATCTCAAAATCATTACGGGTCATCTGCTGGTGATGAACAAACTTTCTATCAACTTTTATGATCCTAGGCCCAAACTGTTTTGAGTATCATCTGGAAGCGGATTGGTCTACATACCGACCGACCGACATCTGCAGAACAATATACCTCTCCTTCTTTTAGGGATGTGTGTGTGTGTGTGTGTGTGTGGGGGGGGGGGGGGGGGGGGGGGGGGGGGGGGGGGGGGGGGGGGGGGGGGGGGGGGGGGGGGGGGGGGGGGGGGGGGGGGGGCATAATAAACAAAAGAAAAAACTTGCCTTTTTTCTGTTTCTCCTTTTATTCTTTTTGCTGAGATTTCTATCTGGGCCATGGAAACATTCCCGTCGCTGCTTTCCAACTATTACAAAGGGAACTCCATCGAATATAATGGGGCTAGCATCACAAAAAATTTCCTCTCAAAATATCTTGTAGTGTGCAAATGGTCCATCTAAATGAATGACAAGAATTGTTATGTCATAAGTATAAACCTATCAGTTAAGTAAGAAAGCATTTATAAATTTGTCTTTTTTACAAAAATTTTTAAGTATGTTTCTTCAAACTATATAATTTCTCCACAAAAACTTGAACAAGACCAGTTTGGTCTAAGCAGATCCAGATTCAGTCTAGCCAAACTAGAATTCTAGCTTGGTCTGGACTGATTCCGGATCTGCCTAGATTCAAGTTTGGCCTACAACATATTCATATACAAAATACATATTCCGAAAGTTGCTGACCTTTGGATAACATATTTCCTACTTCCTTTGAACAATGAAGTATATCTAATATAACAAGAGGGTTATAATGACACTGAATTGCTCACCTGAGTAATATGAGCCATATGTTTCAAATGACAAACTGATGCTAAAATATTAGAAAGTAGGTCACATTCAGGGTCACTGAAAGACAGTTTTAAGATTGGTGTGCAAAACTGTACATGTCATCCAAATGTCACAGCTGTATCTTAAAAAACAAGAAAGTAGGTCAGTAGGTCAAGATCACAGTCAAGTGATCCCTAATCGCTTGGGGCATCAGGTAATTATAATTAAACAGTCTAGGAAATATGACCTGATAATTTTTGAAGTATTTTTTTATATTTTTTTTTTTATGTAACTCATAATTATAACACGTGACCCCTGGGGCGGAGCCTCTTTTTACCCCAGGGGCATAATTTGAAAAAAAAAAATGTTAGAGATCCACCTGGCAATGTTACACACCAAAAAGAAGATTTTTTAGAAAATGTTGACGGAAACGCAACGGACGACTGACACCGCATGACGCACGACTGATGACGGACATTGATTGGTCACAAAAGCTCACCATGAGCCTTTGGCTAAGGTGAGCTAAAAAGTAATGGTCTATGAGGAAAAAAATTTCAAAATTAAAATTTGATTGAGGGGTGGTCTCCAAACACTATTGTTGAACCTTAAACCTGCGCTAATTATCTATTATAAGACTCCCCAGGTCCAATGTTTATATATATATTACGTTTTGGCATGATTAACAATGCAACTGTTAGAACTGTCAAAACAAAATGTACAGACTTAAAAAGATTACCGGTTCAAGTCGTAAATTCGGCCACTTTTTGTGGTTTTTCATAAATATCTCTTTCTTTATACAATGGATTTGTACAAAGCAATATTGACTGTTATCATTAACGGCCGTTTACAGTAATAAATCCTCGCTTGAAATAACGAACAGGTTTAGCTTACATATTTTACCTTGTAGAGGTTGTTATTATTCGGCCACTTTTTAAACATAAAGTTGGTAATATTTTTAACATTGTCTTGGAAATAAATCGATGCTACAGTCAAAATCGTTCCCTTTTCAACAAACTGCAATCAATTTTCAATAGCATACCTCATGGGAAATATTTGCCATAAGAGATTTAAAAAGCACCTGTCATCCTTCTTACACCGGTATGACGTAGGTTAATTTTTACTTCACTGTTTATTACACATTCTAGCATAAAACTAATGTTACTGTTACTTTTTTGGGGGTGTTTTATAGGGGAAAGGTGTGTTATTACAGAGATTCTCACACTCACGTGCTGTTGTAACACCTTTTACATAATTATGAGCATTCAATGACAAAGCGTAAATGTATTATGGCCCTAAAACTGATAATTTTAAAAGAAAATGACGTCAACGTAAAAATCAACATAGACTACTGCGCATTTCATGGAAATTTAATGGTCACGTTCATGTACCTGGATTTTACGCGATTTATGCTAGAATAGCATTAGTGCATGTTCTTTCGTGTTATAACATCTTCAGTATCCCTTGGGCCTCAGCATAATCAAGCATGTGCGATGATGTCACGCGACCCGCGAAACAAAATATTTGCTGTATAGAGTACACAATTTTAGGTAAGGTATGTGGGTGTGGTTAATGAATCCAGGATGAATGTGGGGGGAGGGGGGAAGTCCTTTTTTAAAAAAAAACAACAACAAGAGCTGTCACTAATGCCAGTAACGCCGGTGATGTCCTGGGTGCAGTGGTTCGCGAGTAAAGTGCCTTCATGCAAAAAGTTAACGTTGTGACTAACGAACGGACGGACAGTTGAAAACTAATATGCCTCCCTTTTGGGGCATAAATAAACACTGCTTCCAAAGTCTGATGGACATGGTGGATATTTTCTGGAAAAGTATGAGCCCATTTGGCATTTCAACACAATCTGCCATTCTTGGTGAATTCATTTCTTTAGAGTTTCTAAAGAGAAACGGTTTCCTACCTGATAATTTGAAGTTGTCGGATTTTACAATTGAATATTTATAGTGCGTTCTCATTTCTAACTGACGGATTGTTTCCTCTGCCTCCTTGATACAATCACTGCCCTCAAAATACCCACGACTGCCATTTCGATCTAACGCACGTGCAGTTTCTGCCATGTTGATTCAAGGGGAATAAGTAGAAGTAAACTAGTGACGTATTCAAAATGGCCACGACGTAACCCCGCCCTAGCCCCGCCTACATCCCCCACCAGATGTTTTTTAGAATTTCCGAAGGTATCATGAGTAATACACACTTCCACGTGTTTCTACTACATATTATTTATGTATATAGTGGTGTAACAGACTACATCAACAACTCGCCGCTTAGTATACAGAAATCGTCTGCTTCATGGATGTTTACACATGTCTATTTTTAACCCTACATTACAAAGGAATAGCGGACGTGTTCCTGGTTTTTATCACTTCGTTTGGCAGCTGAAATCGCCGGGGATAACTAAAATATGTCGCTCGTAGAGACTTGTTCTGTGTATTTCAAAGCAATTTAGGGTGTCAGTTTAGTATTTATGGAAGGCTTTAAATGTTTTGAAGGTGCGATCATGCAGGAAGCGGCTGCAAATGTATAAACTCCGATTTTGGAATGTTCTACAAGTTTGCCGAGTAGCTTCTCATAGCGTTACGCTCGCATAGTTTACATTTTCAATGTATATGATACTGTGACCGGATTTTTGTCATCAATTTTTTTTTTTCATTTGACTAACATATAAAAAGTATATTTGTGTGAAAGAAGGGATTTTTTATATTAAACAAAAAATCACTGGACCCGTGCCTGTGTTTCTTCCATATACATAACTGAAATGACCCAAAAGAAGATTAAATCGCAACAAGTATATCAATATACCAACAAGATATTAGCTAACACGGGTCCTTACAACAGGATCTGAGCTTCTTCAGTAACCGGTTTTGAATGGTAATCATTAAAACACATTAAAATTCAAGTAATTGTAATAATATAACATTTTGTTATACTTCACGACTGTATATCATTTTAACAGCATTCGGAGTAATATCTGCTAGACATGTTGTCATACCAAAGGAGAGATATGCTGCGAGGATTTTATTTTTGGAGAAACTGTAATGTATGTAATTTTAACTTAAACTTGAGACATAAATGACTTATACTAGTACTTAGATACTTACTCTGAAATTATGGTGCTGTATTCAAATAATTTATTAATACGTCCTTCATCAAGCACTTCTAAAACTTAAAATAAATTCTTTTGTTGACATTTCCATCAGAGAAACAATTTTTTCTTACTGCTTTTTTTGAGAATAGAAAAAGTTCAAAATAAAATATTTGATACATAATTTCAGTTTTAAGGCAACTGCAAATAGCATTTGGTGAATCTATCAAAAACTGATTGCTGTAGTATTACTCCTTTAAGTCGTACATTTAGAATAATGTCCATGTATTGTGTGTGTATTTCTACTGAAATCCCCTTAAGAATTTTCCAAAATGAAAACATTATATCTAGGGATGGCAATGAATAGCATTTGTAAAAATGGAACTGATCGTGCTAAAAGTGCGTTTATGAACTGTCCTTCTAACTTAAGGACAAACAGGGAAACATATCTAAAACTTAAAACTGCAGCCTTAGTCCGAAAGAAGGTCATATCTTAGCTTACGAAAATGATGACACTTTTGGTGTTGAAATGCCTGATATGCGGATTAAGGACAACAACGCCAGATCGGTTATCCGGCTTTTTATTTGGAATTTAGAGTAAACAGTGGAGTCCAAATTACTAATCCGACTAAGTGTAGAAGCCATTTATGGCATCAAACAAGTCACGTCTTTAACAATCGCTGGGCGTTGTGAACATGTTATAATGTTTGTAGCAATAAGTTATGTCAACTATGATTTTCCTCTCCCGCGTGTCAAGTACCACAATTACTTTATATGAGATGTAACAATCGATTGCACAAGAATCACACGTACTTGTATGGTTGTCATACGAAAATGTTTTCGTGTTAAACACATAAATGCATCCAAACAGAAGACAATGTTACCTATCCAGGCACTGGAAATTTCTGAGATGCTCTTGAGTGTCTCCCACCTAACTAAGAGGCCTGTACAGGTTCTTCCCAGGAAAGACTGCTTTGCGTGTATCGGTGCTATACGCCAGGCACGTTAGAGAACCAGACTGTTTATTCACAAAGAGCTAGGCTTAGTTTGCATGACAGGCCTATCTAAAATGATTTCTCTCTATCTGTTCTGGTGGCTTTATCTTATTCTGTCCCTCCTCTGGTCAGGTCGCTCTGTTTGTACTAGCAGAGGATGAATTTCGCGCCCTGTCTGGCTGCGTTTGCTATATGTAAAGCGCCTTTGAACGTGTTTATCATGAAAAGGTCGCTATATAAATCTAGTATGATAATGATAATGATAATTACGAGTCTCATCTATTATTATTACCACAGCATTGTTCCTGTAAATTGAAACCTCTAGATCTGTCTGTGGTCGGGCTTTCATGCAGTAATTTAAAAGTGCCCACAATGGATAGATGCGTGAACGTGAAACAAATGACTTACCATGTATTGTAAAATAATGTTGACTAAAAGCATCAAAACCTGTCGGTTTAGAACACGGATTCGATTTCCGATATGCACCCCTTCAAAAGAGATATTTACAAAGATGTGTTTGCGCCAAATAGCCTAAACGATATCTACTATTTAAATTCAGCTGAAGTACTCAAAATTAAACTACCGCACCAAAGACCTCTGGGAACTTAATGTAAATGATATTTACGATGAACCAACAGTAAATGAAACGCCAGAAATGTCAATTGGAGAAATTAGTGATGACACTTTCTTTCATCGATGCATAAGACACAGTGAATGCTTATGAATGTTCAAGCACCTAGCAACAATCGTCTCCTGATGTAATTCCCCTCTTGACATGGTAATTCCCGCTAATAATAACATCTCCCTTCACAAGGAAACTTTTGTTTCAAAATATGCTTCATGAATTAAGCAAAACCACAAAATAGGTCATATGAATGTATAAGATATCAATCCTTTTGGACAATATAACTATCTAACTTAACTAAATTATATATAAAAAAAACTGATGCGGATACCTTTGAATTTTTTAAATACCTTTGTAGGTAAACAGCTAAAAAGATATTATAGTACATATTCACACTTGTACTTTTCTATTAAACTATTTTTTTTGTGTACGAAATAAATAGTATTTTTAATGCAACATTTTCTTACACTTATCGTTTGTCATCGGTCTTATAAACAAACATGTAACAGTGTATATAGTGTATTTAAATGTAAGTTATATATTCATTGCCTTGTATTATTTTAAGTTTTGCACATGTTAAAAATAACTTTTTACAACCCGTGTTTGTATTTATTTGAACTTAGATTAAAATATCTTATACCTGAATAAATCTATCTATCTGTTGAGTTAAATTTATCCAAAATAAAAATGCAAGGTAAATCGAAAGTACAGGTAGTATTTGTATCCGATATATTGATTAAATAAAAAAAAGTATGCCAAGTCCTATGTTTTGACAACAAGTTTTACTACAGTTATAAATCAATTACGCTTATTTGTTAACAACGAGTTAAAATCAGTTATAAAGTGTTTACCTTTAAGGAAAATGATATTCAAGTGGATAGGAATAACAAAATTATCTAGACAATATGGACACAACTCTTTAACGAACTTGGATGTAACCGTCAGTTCATGACATTTATCAGAAGGATATATTTCGATATTTGTGTAAGTAGTCATTCTTTCCATACACTTTCTACTTTGAAAGTTTCATATTTAATCTTATAAATGCGTTAAGACATTCATCAGTCTGTTTTGATTCATTTTTATACAATATTTTTTAACTTGCAATTAAATGTTAGTAAAACATTTTAAAGGTCCAATACTAACTACCGAACGAGTATCACATGAGCACCAGAATATGTAGCTGAGAGTTCATATTTATTGAAAATATGACCCACTGCATCGGATCTGACCAAGTAGTCAAGACTATGTTCTAGAATAACAAACGAATAAACAAACACCTTTTGCCTAGTAAGTAAGTAAGGAAGTCATTTATTATAGTGACTTGTGTAAACAATTTTACAAAACTAGGTCATACAAATACATACATAATCAACCCGGCCCAATGGGCCTACAAATCACTTTAAAATCACTTTGCAAGTAATCATTCAATATTAACATAAAGTCACAAATGAATACAAATATATATAATGTAGTAATAGCTCTGTCTTTAAAACTAAATATACCCTGAAATCCAGAAAATAAGCTGGTTTCGATAATAAGCCGGTCTCGAAAATAAGTCACCAATTCACTACAGGCAAAACATGCAAAAAGGGCTCATAAATAAGCCGTACTCAAAAATAAGCCGGTCACCTTTTTGTATCCAAGTTCCTTTCCACGGGATTTGAACCACTTAGCTTTTGTTTTCAGTCCTTCTTGTCTAATTTTAAGAAATTCTTGTTGTAACTGAGATATCATTTCTGGAAATAAAGCTCTCCGTCCCGAACCGGTACTTTTAGAACATTTTGGTGAGTTTTTAATGTCCGCCTGTTTTTCAGCCAACGTCTACACTGTAAAAAATGGTTAGTTACACGTGACGCCTTTCAAATGTGTTCATTTATGAAACGGTGGTGTTCCCATAATGTGCAATTGTTAAACGCATGTGACTGTTTACTGCACACCTGTTTCAAACTTAAACGCTAGTGTGTGATGATGGAACGCCATGTGTTAAAGTAAGTACGCTGGTGTGCAGAAGTGTTTACTAAAATTTAGTAAGTTTACATCATGTTTGCGCTAAACAACTGATGAGAATTGAAAGAGGACTGTATAACAGTATATTTAAATGTATCTGAAATCATTTGAGTGACCATGAAAATAAACCACTATCTGAGGTGTTCCTTTGTGAAACGCTGGCGTTTCCAAGGCGCAGAATTCGACACGCCTAAGTGTGTCAATCGAGAACACATTTTAATCTCTAAATCCTAAAAATAAGTTCTTTATTAACTTCCAGCAAAATTCATGAATACATTGTATATTAGATACTTCTTTTTCCAAGTTTTGCATACACTTGTAGGAAAAAACTTTAAAAATCTTCTTGTCTAAAACCACAAGACCTAGGCCTTTCATATTTGGTATGTAGTATTGTCTTGTGGTCCTCTACCAAAATTATTCGAATTATTACCCAGGGGTGAAAAAGAGGCTCTGCCCCGGGGGATCTCAAGTTTTACATAGACATATAGAATAATTAAATCTTCTTATCTGATACTGCAAGGCCTAGCCTTTTGATATTTGATATGTTGCATTCCCTTGTGGTCTTCTACCAAAACTGTTCAAATTGTGCCCCTGTGGTGAAAAGAGGCCCTGCCTTGGGGGGTCTTAAGTTTTACATAGACTTGTGTAGGAAAAAACTTTAATGATCTCCATGCTTGAAACTGCAAGGCCTAGGCTTTTGATATTTGATATGTTGCCTTGCCTTTGGTTCCTCTAACAAAATTATTGAAATTATGCCCATGGGATGAAAAGAGGCCCTGCCCTGGGGGTCCCAAGTTTAACATAGACTTATATAGGAAAACAATTAAAAATCTTGTCCTAAAGTTCAAGGTCTAGGACTTTGATTTTTGGTGTGTAGCATTGCCTAGTGGATCTCTTACAAGATTGTTCAAATTATACCCCTGGGTAAAAAGAGGCCCCACCCTATATGAGTTATATAGGAAAAAGTATTTAAGAATTATTAGATCATAGTTCCTAGACTGTTTAATTATAATTACCTGATGTCCCCAAGTGATTAAGGGTCACCTGACTGTGACCTTGACCTAATGACCTACTTTCTTGTTCTTTAAGATACAACCTTAAAATTTGGATGACGTGTACAGTTAAGCACAGATCTTAAAACTGATTTTCAATGACCATGATTGTGACCTACTTTCTTTACATTTTAGCATCAGGTTTCTTTTTGAAACATGTGGCTCATATTACTCAGGTGAGGTGGCATGTATTCAGTGATAGTTCTAGTTTTAACTAATAAATTTTATTCTTGTTTTATACATTCTAGTCAAAAAATCTCTACTGGCAGTGTACTTTTTACCTGTATTCCGTTTAATGTTATCTGTTGCTTATCAGTATTAACTAAACGCACTAGTCATTTAGTTATTCACTTAGTCATTATTTAACATATGATTGTATATGTAATGCAGTTGACAGACAGGTTTTCAGTTCCTTGCCACTTTCATTAATAAATACAGAAAAAAACTTGTACTTGGTTTTGTTTTGCAGGTAGATATCCTCCATTTGATATTGGTCTGAAACAGGAAATGTTGCAATTGAAACATGTGACATGTTTATCAGAAAAGAATTGTGTGTGTTCTAAAACAGCACACTTCTTTTCTGGAAACCTGTCACATGTTTCAGTTTGAAACACTTTTATGTGTTTACCTAAGTGTTCAGGTGTTTCCAAACTGTAACAAAAGAAGTGTTCTGCTTTGAAACGCGTCACGTGTTCCATTTTAAACACGTGACATGTTTAAAGTTGGAACAGAAGTGTTTCCCACAGCAACACTGTGTGTTTCTAATTTAAACACGTGACATGTTCCGTTTTAACGTGTGCCCAAAGTGTAACAGGAAAAGTGTTTCAAAAAGTGTTTAAAAGTGAAACGCCCGTTTTTACAGTGTAACATTAGTTTCTTCTGTGTTAAAATGTCGGACTGTGTCTATTACTATTTTTAACATTTCCAACTGACAACGTTTTGTAATGAGACACAACTTTCAGTTTAAATTCCCTCGTATAGCTCCTACGATTTTGTTTTGGTGTTTCCATTTTTTCCAACTTGTAAAACACCATTGCACATGTAATTATACCGCTATATAAGAAAGCCTATAAAACTGTTAAGTTGATAACACAGTGCGGTGTTTGTCACGTATTGTGTAAGTTATTCATACCCGATCATGGTTTGTCGATTGAAACATAGGTGTATTTGTTAGTAAGGCCAGACAAAACTTTTCTATGGGTAATTATGTCAAAAGTATAAGTATTTATCGACATCGATGTTTTTACTAAAAATCAAATACCGGTATGAAAAATGAAATGGCACTCGAAAATACGCCGGTTTTGAAATCGTTACCGGATATATGTACTTGAAAGTTCGCCGAACTCAAAAATAATCCGGTCTCGAAAATAAGCCACCAAATCCTTACGAAAATTTAAAATAGGCCGCGGCTTATTTTTAGGATTTCAGGGTAATTTGATGGTGTTATATGTTTGTTCAAACTTGAAATTGATCTATACGTAATAATATGCTGCAAGTAATATTATCTCTACTGTTTTAGAGTCAAATTATCCATATAGTCTATGACGTCTGTACAAGTACGCTTTGACAATGTAATTAACCAGAGTGCGATGTTTGTCCATAATCAAATATATCAATTTTATTAGAATCAGTCTTTGAGTCGAAGTCAATAGTACCATATAGTTTGTTAAAATATTCACGACAAATTTGTCTATAGAAAGAGCAGCATACCACAAAATATGTCTCGTTTCCGATACACTGGTCATTACAAAAACAATATAATTCTGTCTTCTACTCGTTCCCCGATGTACCGGCCAGTCTCAGTTCGTAGTGGTAGAATACCGCACCTTAGTTGGGCGAGAAGGGATCGTTCATTTCTTTTCAAATTAAATTGAACATAGTTGTCTGTCTCAAAATCTGTTTTGAATGAAACATAAGTTCTCAATTTAGACACACAATTAATGCCTTTTTTCATTACACAACTTTAATAATGGTTTATCTTTGAAAGTGCTAAGTCTAGGTTGATAACGGTTTTGTTGTTGAAAGACTCGTCAAGACTAATTAAGGATAACTTTTTATTTAAATCACTGCACCTACCATTTGTACACAAACTTTAATCCATTTCAAAAACATTCCTTGTCAATCGGTTCTCACTGAACGATAATAGTCTGTTCCAATAACGGATAATATTCATCCGCCATCTATAGTTTCCCGGGAGCCAGGCGACATCTCCTGTGATGGCAGCCAAGTACATGTGCGAAGCGATGGACGCCTAGATAGTATCTGATTGTCCACTGTTGAATGTTTTCGAGACATTGAAATTTCCGGTATCCCCAAACGCCCGAACAGGAATCCGTTATTGGTAATACACACGAGAAGTACATTTTTTTCAAAGGTTTTGATACCGGGAGACTTTAAATGCTGAACTTTAGAAATGACATTTCCGAGTGCTCTCCCTGCACCTTTTCTGAGAGTTTCAGCGTTGTACATGAAGTTTCCTAATTCAAACCAAAATAATGTTTTACAACTGCTTACGAACCCTTCACGCGGCTATTCCAATTCTATTGTGTGTAGCCCATGATTACAGTAGGTAACAGTTAACGGCCACGCGCCACACTTTAGCATGCAAAACCACAGGTATTTTACGTAGAATTTTATACACAATAGACTCTATTTCGACAGGCGCCACTGTTTCATAGTCAGGATTTCCATGCTTTTTCAGTGACAATTAAAGGTTAAAGGTAAGACTGGAGCAGGTCTTAAATATTATGTATCAAATGATGTACAACGAAGTATATTGTTCTATTTTATTTGAACTGTTTAATGCATACTGATTACAGGGGCGGTGAACATAATATTTTAATCTTCGGTTGATTTTCGATACATTCCGTATAGTATACGGAAAGTGACTAGCAATTAAAGTGGTTTTTATCTAAAGCGTGTATACGGATGTACGCAAGTCAAGATAGCTCAGTGGTCATCGTCAATAGCTTAAAACCTGGAGGTCGTAAGATCGAAATCGTTCAGTGTCGGTTTTGTTTTCGCAAATTTCAACCAGTATTTACGTTTTATCCAATATTTCCTTCATTGTATTATCACAATACATTTTTTAACTTTTATCTCTGTTCTTTATTTCTCATTATTCTATACCTATTTTATCTATCCAATTGCGAACGTTCATTTGCAACACGTGACCGTACAATATATTACGGTATTTGGATGCACGTGCGTACAAAAATCCTGTATTTTCTGTATTTGGACGCACGCGCGTACAAAAAATTCTGTATTTGGACGGTTCAACAGTCCCATGTTAAACATACGATAAAGCCCGAAACGCGTGAAAATGTTCCGAATGTAAATCGGATGAAGTAGGCGCTCTATGTACAGAGTTTGATTATGCGTCTTGAAATCTGGATTTAATTTGAGATTTTTTTTGTTTGCAACACACAAAAACGATTCAAGGGGTAACAATACTATCTGATTTAGATATCAAAACGTTCGTTAATAATCAAAAACTTAAAAATACAGTAAAAAGGATCATCAGATGTTGGAATATTTGAAAAGACGCTAAAAGAAGCCGTTCCGGACGAAACCTAGAAATTGGTATCAGCTCCGACTGTCTGAATAGCTACCTCAGCATTTTTTATTTAACGGTTAAGAAACAAAATGGAGAAGATTATGAATGGCAGCGGACGGGCGGTCAGCATCCAAAACATGTCTGCTCTATAATTCAGTTTTCGTCGGATCTTCACCAAACTTGCTGACAATCTCGGCCAATTTCGATAACCAGCCAAATTGTACCAGGCACTCTTTGATTATAGTCCTTGAATTACTCGAAAAACGGGGAATTTAGCCTTGTCCGCTCTTTTAAGTCGAACAGTTTTCATCCGATCTTCACCAGACTTGCTGACAATGTTTGTGGGCATAATATCTCAGCCAAGTATTATTACCACCCAAATCGCCAAATGGCTGTTGTAGGGAGCTTGCACCATATACTTTTTTAATGATGATACGCAGAAAAAACAACATTCAATGAATTACGTATATTACGTATGAAGTGAAATAAATATAGAATAAAACGGTTATTTAAAGTCTAACATTGTTCCTGTATAATATATATTTGCATTCATACCAAGCTGGGAAAAACTAGAAAAGGCAGGAATTCAATATTCAGTGAAACATTTTTAATCAAAACTATTATTATAGTAAGATAAAATAGATATAGAATAAAAAGGTTATTTAACATTGTACTGTACAATACGAGATATATTTGGACTCGTACCCAGCTGAGAAAACCATATTGAACTCGCCTAGCGGCTCGTCCAATATGGTTTTCAGCTGGGTACTCGTCCAAATATATCTCCGTATTGTACAGAACAATGTTAAATAACCTAATATTATATATATAGTTAAATATATGGTTAAATAATGGGCCCCTATATAATGCCATGTAAAAATTTGAGCCACAAATCAGTTATAATCAAAGAGACCCACTAACCGGTTCCTAACACATCACATTATCCTATTTTCATAGATTTAAAATAAACCCTATAAATAACAAAGTTAAAAGCTATATATATCTATCTTTTGTTTCTATACCGTAGAAATGAGCAAATATATGTTTGATCTTAAAATTCATTCCGTGAATACCGTAAAAGTGGAACGATAATAGTTGGCAGAAAAACGGTACTGGAATTGAAAAGAATCTGCCAAGATTAACGGAGGCCTGCGATGTATTTATCTGTTTTTCCTTAAGTATATTATTATGTCTTACCTCCTTATAGTAGTCGCAACTTGACCGCAATGGTTGACCTTAGGCTGATTATTCATATCGATTATTTCATTATAGTAATCAAGGGTGCTTAGGGTAGCCATGTATATTTATATTGAATAAGTTTGTATACATCTCAATATCAAAGTATATATACTTACATTTAACCAGTTAAAACTTTCAAATACACTAATTTATATTTACATAAATTTATATTTCCTTTTTTTCCGTGCAGCTCGTGTTTTACGTACACTCCTTTTCAATAATAGGTTGTGCCTCCTTATGTATTATAATACAAAGGTCAACCGTCGGGGTCAAGGTGCGTCCACTATACATGCATTCTTATTCTAATAAGTCGAAGTTTCATTTAAGGAGGTAGGTTACCTTGTTACAAGGGTAAATTCAAATTAGTTGAACCGCAGCATTTTTTTTGTATTTCGTGTAATATGAAGTTTTAACTGCTACAATCTCAATTTCGTTTGTCTCTGTCTCTTCAAGTTCAGTTTTTATCCAGGTTTGAAGAACATGACCCTCCAAAGGTATTTCATATTGAAAGAAGAAGGAAAATACGGATATTTAACACTTTTCAGTGTATTTTAGTTTCATTGATATCCGTAAAAGTCTGCATAATTGATAATTTTACTAGTATGCACGTTAGCTTTCTAATATAAGCTTAAAATGTATATGTCGCGGGGCTCGTGTTTCCATGGTAACGCATTTTCTCTCATTTTTAAACTACTTTGTATAAAAATACGGGTTTTCGAAGGCTTCAGTGCCATTCTGTTAATGACCAACATGGAATATTTGGGTAATATTATCAGCAAAATACCAAGCACTTTACATGGTACCCTATTTTTCTCAAAGTTTAAAGTAACCATGGCAACAGAGATGTTTAAAATAGCTTATATCTTGCTTTTTGTAGTAATTTCTTATAAAAAAATATTGAATAAGATTATCTTTCTAGTTAATGTAGCTTTAAAACATATTATTTCTAACGTAAGTAAGTTTCGTGTTATTTGCATTTATTCAAACAAATTTCACAGCTTAGAATACTTACAGCAGTACCCTTCGTCTGGCATTTTTCATGGAAAAATCGTTCAGCATGCTGTTTTTATTCTCATGGATATTGTTGAAATGAAAATAAAAAGCCGAAGCTGTGTTTCTTAAATAGACCAGTGTCAACGCTATTGAATTTCACATTTAGATATATAGGTCATGGGCTTCGTTTCCATGGTAACGTCAATTTAATTCAAGAAACCACAATTTTCTACTGAAATTTGAACAATTTTAGACCTTAATTTAAGTATATAAGTAACAAATTATCAACGGAACCTGAAAAATAGGTATTACAAGTCAAACTGCTAGATTTTTTATTTGAAAATGGCCGTAACAAGTAACCTTTCACCCAACTATATTCCAAATAAATTGATTACCATCGTCCATTTTCTTACATTCCTCATAACATTTCAATATAACTACACAAAAGAAGCAAAATATTGATTATTATTCAGAGCAATAGACTCATAAAAATATTTCAGCAAATAATGGTTATTTGAAAATAGTTGAAATAAAGTAAATGCACAGAATTACGTACTTTCAAGATAAAAGCTATTAATTTAGCGCGGTAACTGACACGTAACGTCATGACGCCAATGACGTCATTTTAAAGCAACATTGTTTTTGAAGCGTTTCTGCGGCAATTTATTCATTATTTCTGCATTATTAAGCCATAAGGCATCAGATCGAAGACAGGTTCATGATTTGTTTTCAGAAGAATGAATATACAAACACATTTAGTTTGTCGTAAACGTCGTCGTAAATCGTCACGTTAGCTTCCGGTTGGACATGCGCACATACAAATATGAAGGTAACCTACCTCCTTAATCAGTAAATTGCCTGATACGTATGCTGTGATGTCTCACCTATACAATTCGAAACTCTTTATATCATAAAGACTCTATCCATTACGTCTTCATGTATTTTCAGTGAAGTAAAGACAGGATTCAATCATGGCAGAAAGGTCTCCTGACAGAGGCTTTAAGTTCGGGACACTTCGTAAGTATAGACGTGATAAAAAGACTAATCTAAATCGAATGTCGTCTGTTTTAAATATTGTTTTTCTTTTTCTTTTTAATTCCTTAGATTAACAAGCGTTTTAATATATAGAAACACTTGGTATTTTTAGGAATATATATATAGTCACTACTTTTGAAAGTACAACAATAATTAAATGGTACAAGAGAGAACAATAAGACGATACTTCAGATTATGAATTTTAACATATAAGATGCCAATGACTGAGCAACTTAAACAGTTTTCTTCATGTAGAGAAAAACAATTTCTGTCCTTACTATACTGATTTTAAACATATCTAATTATACTATGTATCGTACAAGGAGAGAGCACTGTGTTAAATGAGCGTAAGGTTTTTACAAAAATTGTTTTGCAAACTATTGCTTGGAATAATAAGTTTGGTATGGTCATAAATATTGCTCATTGAGTTTTTACAAGCCTTTCCTTTGATTTAAGCGGGTGACGTATTTTTTGACTCCACATGACCCAGTTTCAAACTTGGCGTAAGAATTATCGAGGTAAAAACTCTGACCAAGTCTCAGGAAGATAGGGTTCTGCACTTGGCCTCAAGTGTGTTAACAAGCTGTTCCTTTGATCTGACCGGGTGACCTTGTTTTTGAACCCATATGACACAGTTTAAGAATCATTCAGATAATTATTCTGACTTAGTTTCATGAAGATAGGGTATTAAATGTGGCCTCTAGGTTGATAACAATCTTTTCCTTTGGTTTGACCTGATGATTTTGACCCAGCATGACACAGTTTTGATCCAGGATTAGTGTTCATCAAGAAAAAACATTTTGTGCATGTTTGTATCAAATGTAAGCATACACGAAACCTATATGGCTGATTTTTTTGCCACTTTCAGGGGCAGTAACTCTAGAACTCATGATGAAATCTAGCCGGTTTTCGAAAGGAACCGAGATCTTATTGTGACTTGCTCATGAACAGACTCAATCAAACCGAGTCTGCAATTTTCACTGTTTGCCTTGTTTTCGGTGTTTCCGAGGGATCTACTTTTCAGATTTTATTTACTTCACAACAGCGGGTGTTAAGTGCTGTGTGGCGGCCGTAAAAAGTCGCCCCGACTTCATCTCAGTGTTGTTATATTTTCTGGTCCTTCGGGATCATTGATTTAAACTCTTTTAGATTTGAAGATTGAATACTGCTTAAGCCGGTGCTAGGGGGCGTGGGCAGTGTTGCATTTTCCATTACTGCTCATGAACAGACTCAACCAAACTGAGTCTGCAATTTTCACTGTTTGCCTTGTTTTCGGTGTTTCCGAGGGATCTACTTTTCAGATTTTATTTACTTCACAACAGCGGGTGTTAAGTGCTGTGTGGCGGCCGTAAAAAGTCGCCCCGACTTCACCTCAGTGTTGTTATATTTTCTGGTCCTTCGGGATCATTGATTTCAACTCTTTTAGATTTGAAGATTGAATACTGCTTAAGCCGGTGCTAGGGGGCGTGGGCAGTGTTGCATTTTCCATTACTGCTCATGAACAGACTCAATCAAACCGAGTCTGCAATTTTCACTGTTTGCCTTGTTTTCGGTGTTTCCGAGGGATCTACTTTTCAGATTTTATTAAGTTGTGTGTAAGTTAGGTTAAAATAAAATTTAAAATGTCACTTCTTTTGTGTTCACAATGTAACACTCAACACATTTTGACTCTTTCAAGGGTCTATCAGGGACTTTAACTCAATTACCTATTAATGGATCTGACAGATTCATTATGGAAGCAAAGAGTTATTGTTGTTAGAGGTATATTGTAGGCTTGTATCAATTCAAACCATAAATGAAGTCTCTATATGGCATTAAAGCCAAAATAGCAAATTCTGACTCATCAAGGGGCTGTAACTCTGGAACCCATGACGGTATCTAGTCAGCTTTGGTAAGAAACCGAGTTTTCGACAGGAACTGAGATATTTTGCTAATACAGGTTGTGTGCAAGTTTATTTAAATCAATTGCAAAATGTGGTCACTATAACCTTCACAAGCCAAACATAGCAAATGTTGGCCTTAAAGAGCAATAACTCTAGAACCCATGACGGAATCTAGTCAGCTTTGGTAAGAAACCGCGATATTGTGCCAATACAAGTTGTGTGCAAATTTGATAAAAGTTGGTATTAAAACGTGGTCTCTATGGTTTTCACACGCCAAAATTAGGAAATTTTGGCTCTTTAAGGGGTAATGAAAAACATACAAGACACAACAACACAACTCCGGGCACGGGAGATAATGTAAAACTGAATTAAATATGATATCAAATTCCAAACAAAATGTCCGCTAATATTTTGGGCTTCTGACACTTTCTATATAAACTTGTCTACTCTAAGAAAAACAACAAAAAATAGAACACTAAGAAATAAAAAAAAATATTCTCTGTTATATACATATTTAAGCTATTTTTCTATATATAACTTTGTTCCCCTCCCCTTGCAACAAAACCATATTTCGCCAGCATATGTAGATGTTAATCATACGCATTTTCTGTAACTATTGTATTAATGCAAGGGGCGACAGTACTTTTAAACAAAAAAATATAATTACAGGGTGTTCCCAAATGTAAACTAACCAATACTTTTATACTCATTTTAATTAAATTGATAGTCACATACTTGTACATATGTCTGTATCTCAAATAACATACAGATGTTTGCAAAACGTGTAAATAGGTATGTTACGCTTACATGTATGGTAGTGGAAGAAGCAAATACTGCGAAATTCATTATTATTCGCCGGGTAGTTTTTTAATGAAGCGGTACTAGCGATGAGATAGTTATTTGTTTTCCAGATATATTTTTTTTATTTTTCATCATTATTTTTTTACTTTTTACACATTTTTTATTTCTTTATTTTTTTCGTCTTTTTCTGTGCGGTCTGCCATTATTTATTTCTTTTAGACATATATTAAATGCCACACGCATTCATTACTACGTGTTCTCCATTCTTTAAAACTGAGCTGAAGAATGTTCTATGTGGCGGACTAGACCTAAACACCACAACAAAGAGGCAATATGTGCAAAGCAGTTAAACTGATCCTGACTGTATCAAATCCAAGGAAAATAGCGACAGGCATTGATATGCATGTGATGCACAAGTCAAGAACAGTAGCTTCTTGGCAAGTTGTATCAGTGACGGTTTCACATTCAGTGTGATGCCATGAAAGTGAATTTTCAAGTCGCTTTCCATGCAGATGGCAGATACAAATACGTCTAGATTCGAAAGCGGACTTTAAGGTCCAGTCGATATTCAGGTGGAATGTTTTATGCAGCGGCCTGCTTTTACTTTAGCTCTACAATTGACACATTTCAAACACACTTACAGCTTCAGCCCTGATTTGCACAACATTAAGTTTGGTGAGGTTGCAGTGAGACTTATCCTGCGTTATTTTTTCCCGATAATTCTTCCTTGGGCAAGTTCCACAAAGAACTATCATTTCGGATTCATTTCTATTACATGTTTCAGCCAAGTGTTATCTTTGCCACTGCGAGAACACTTTGGCCTTTATAAGATGACTGCCTTTTCTTACTTATATATATATATATATATATATGTATTTATGGTCAGTATTTCGTAAAATTGATGTTAAAATTTCAAACTCAAACTCAGCTGTGATCGAAAAATGTTTTGTGAACACGAAACTAGGATTTCATTTGCTTTGGTTACTCTGGCTTGCCAAAGTAGTCAGAGTTTGCAGGATTTCATTTGCTCTGGCTACTTTGGCTAGCCAGAACACCCAGAAGTTCCTATATGCCAACTGCTTCTAGCTAGCCAGAATAGCCAGGAAAAATGCAGTGAAACCTCTTGCGAAATGACCATTTTTGTAGTCTCAAGGGTGATTTTGTTGTGTTTATTTTGTATCAAGTAATTCATCAAACAAACTTCAAAGAATTTTCTTATAACAGAGAGCAGCCAGAATAGCCAGAGGTTCTAGGATTTTAACATTTTATGGCTACTCTGATCAGCCAGAGGAGCCATAGTTACCAGGATTTCATTTGTTCTGGCTACTCTGGCTAGCCAGAATTACCAAATTCCCATTGGTTCTAGCTAGCCTAGCTAGCCAGAGAAATACAGTAAAACCTGTTGCGAAATGACCTTTTTGGTACTCTCAGGTTTGATTTTTTTGTGTTTTGTGTATCAAGTGATTCATATAACGGATTTCAAAAATTTGTCTTATTTTTTCAGACAACACTAAGACTAGCCAGAGTTTTCTGGTCAGCCACAGTAGCCAGAGAAACCAAGATATTATTTGCTCCGGCTACTCTGGCCAGCCAGAACGGCGAGAATTCCTGAGATACTCATTGGTACAAGCTACCCTGGCTAGCCAGACTAGCCAGAGAAAATACAGTAAAACCTGAAAAAGACAAAAAAAAAAAAACAACACACAGGATGATGACATTAGTACATTTACGAGTCTAGGCCAGATGTGAAGCACTGAAGGTTCACACTATCTTTGATGTTATAATGTAAGCGTACCAGTATCTGATCGTGCAGGGAAAATGGAGTTCACATAATATTGTGTTCTTGAAGATGGAATGATGACATTTCTAGGCTGTTAGGTGGTTATGATCTATAGAGACGAGGTTATGTGATATTTTGTACAACATTATGTGGGATACATGTATTCTTCTCTGTTGTAGTGTCTGTCATTTAAGAGTTTCAAGCATTGATGTTACACAGGTTTGGTATGAGTACTCATTCATATCATATCTGGCTGCAGGTCTTTGTACCTTTTCTATCTTTCTGCCGTGGATGCCATATTGTGTTACAATATTATAATTGTGGGCGAAGGTATGTTTTGTAGGCAGTTTCTTTTGATATTACGGTTATTACATTGTATATTTCTTTTTATAAATCGGAGAGTGTTACTAGCGTTTGAAGATATAATTTCAATATGTTATTTCCAACTCCAGTCATCACTTATAGTAATCTCAAAATGTTTAGCAGATGTTTTTGTAGTTTTTAGTTCTTGATTATTTAATTGATATGGAAAGATGATTTTTTTTGGAGATTCTTATGACTTCGTATTTATCAGAATTGAGTTTTACTAGGTCATGCTACATGCAAATATATCTAAGCCCTGGGTCTTGTGATGTTTGAGAAGAAGAAATTTAAAGGTCTTGCTGTACAAGTCTATGTAAGCCCGACAAACGCACGCACGGACGACAGATAAAAGTTGATCACAAAAGCTCACCTTGTCACATAGTGACATCTGAGCTAAAACCTGTCCAAGTATAGTGTATGACAGTCATTCAGTTTATAATCCTTACTAGAAAATATTTTTTGATTTGACTTAGTCTTACTTATCAATTTTGTTCAGTAATGTAAATTGATTTCTCATCATTTTCACAAACACAGATCTTAGGAAATATCTATACTGTTTATGACAATGCTACAAAACATGCTCAAAAAGTGGAAATGGACACAAAATACTGCAAATTGTGCCCCATTAATCGTCGCGCTGTACCGGGCTTAACCTTTATTCGCCATAGGTAATTTTGACCCCAACATGGCAGGGACATATATGTCCGTCTCCACCAGGGCACAAACACGCGACGGCCGAATAGGACGACAGACGCATTAGCCACTGAGCTACGAAGGCGGTATAAGTTAACTATGTTTCTCAAAAAAGTGCAACATCAATCAAAATGGTACATGCAATATGTCAATTAGTAGCTAGGTTTTCGCCATGAGAAACAGAAATCGAGCTATCGTATGGATGATTGACTTCATGTTTTCATTAAAATGATATCTGTCAAGAGTCCCTCCGCATATGAGACATGAACCATTTGCATTTCATATGAAATAACAATTGAGTTTGAAATAAGGGCAGGGCATAAATCAATAACCCAAAAACTTCAAAATTTTAATTTTACAGGCTACCTGTACAACAAGCATACAATTGAATTTATTTTCAACATATATAAAAATGAATGATTAAGATAATATGTTTTTCATTATGACATAACTTAACAAGTTTTAAAGTCACAATTCACATGAGAACAGTGTTATCAAAATATAAATAAATGTAAAGCGATAACTTATTTTACTAACAGGAATCATTTCCCGAAAACCAAAATGAAATAAGACTTAGGATACATGGTTCATATTAAAAATGCATACCTTAAAGAGAATTCCTGTAGTTTTGTTCCCTTTTTTTTCAAATTCACATACTATGATAGGACACTTTGTGCTGCAAACAATGAACAAATAAAAACAACGGGTCATCTAGCTTGTTCTTGTGAAAAATTGTTTTGAACACACCCACTATTGCCACTATTGCTGAAGCTGGCTCCGATTTTTCAACACTTTCATTTTTTTCTGCTTTCCTACAAATACGACCAAAAATATGCACCAAGACAGCGCAATGAAGTTTATTCTTTTTACAGATTTTATTATGTATGTCAAATTTAAATACTATAGCATTACAATAATGGGTACAAATGAAAAATAATCTTGTTTCATATTCACTCACTTTTGTGAATTTTTTTGCAATGAAAAACTACCCATAGTGAAGAATGCATATTTCTAAATTTTGAAAAAAAAAATGTTTCATAGATCTTTTTTTCCTGTTTTACTTGTGAATAAATAATTGTATAGTTAACATAATAATGGTCAAAAATGTATGGGTCACTAGGCTAAATTAGTTTATTGCCACATGAATACAACACCTGCTCGGACGAAAAATGGCGCAAACCTGACCTAATTGATTACATGTATACCTGCTAGAAGTAAAAAAAAATCTTAAAATTTTTAATTCTATCTATAATTGAATACTAAGTTATCTCAAACGAGATATAGCCTTGTCAATACAAAGTTAATTTTCTAACATTATATAAACAACACTATCTTTGTACTTAAATGCGATGTCAAAACACAACCACAAACATGGCAAGATACATGTCACAAATGATTTATGTCAATACCATATATACCAGTATCAACATTTGATTACTGTTAAAACTTATTAAAAAGTTATTTTATTTAAGATTCCTCATATGTATGATTGTCTGTCACATATTTCAACAAATGTTGACTTCACTTCAATTTTCAAAAGATAGTGTCGGCTGCGCAGAAAGATGCACATAAAAACTATAGGAATTCCCTTTAAAATCAAGTTTTTTTTTATTTTTGTTTTCCAAATTTAGTGTGACTTAAACATGTAAGCTTTCTTTTCAAACCTGAATCTGGGTCAATCATTTTATAATCCTAGAAACTATGGCTACTCTGGCCAGCCAGAGTTGCCAGAGCAAACGAAACACTGGTTACTCTGGCTACTCTGGCTATTCTGGCTGACCAGAGTAGCCAGAACATGTTAAAATCCTAGAAAGTTTGGCTACACTTGCCAGCCAGAATACCCAGGGTTCTGGCTACACTTGCTACTCTGGCTGAACCCTGGCTACTCTGGTCGGCCAGAGTTAGCAGAACTCTGGCTACTTTGGCTGTTATGGCTAAGTTCACGCATAGTATATTATTCGTTAATAACTTTACATTAACAACATGTTATAGATAAGAAAGTAAAGCAAGTTTAAATCAAGTACACGTTGTTTGCAAAAACATCGTTCTCTTTTTTATTTGTTTACACGATTTTAATCTTAAAAAGTTATTTTTTCCTTAAATAAACATATCTTGTCATTTCTCTTATTTGTAATTCATACATTTGAAACATTTGTAAAGTGACGACATCATATTTTTTACGGGAATTAAATATTTATTATTTTTCAAGAAAAACTATTTCCTGGCCTAGATTAAATAAAAAAACATCCTAATAAGAACGAATACAAACCAGTTTCTGTTATAATATGTTAACCCCCACATAAGTATATTTGTGATTCGAACCGATATGGATATTGTTTTATGAGAATTTTGCATTCAAAATGTAGACCAGAAGCATGTGATAGTGTCCAAAGTCCATTGAAATGCTATCATGTAGCAGAAACTACAAGTACTTCTTCACAGGTTATTTTTAACAATCTTTCACGAAAGTAAAATTCATTAAGTTTTCACACACACACACACACACGCGCGCACACACACACAGACACACACCCCATACTTCTTTTTTCGTTTAATGCCAATATCAAAGCAGTTATCAAAATTCAAAAGTTAACTTTCCCATTATAATGCAGTCTATTTCCATTGGAAAAATATCTTTTACCGTGAAGGAAAAGAAATGTTGTAATTTTCCCATAGGAATTTTATGGGAAAGAGAATTTCTCTTATTAGTCATTTACTTAAAATGATAAATCATTATATTACTGACTAACATGTCTTTTGTAAAAGTAAGTTTTCATTTTACTATTTTTAGATCTTCCCATAGGAAACCGTTCCCATATTTTGGCCATAGGAATCTTTTTCAGTGGGAAATATTTCTAACGAGAATACTTTTGAATCATTACCATGGAAAGTATTTCTTACGAGATTCATTACCCATGGAATTTTTCCAATAGAAAGGGATTTCGATTGGAATAATTCGTATAAAAAATCAGTCATGAAGAGGAGTTCTTGAAGAATAATTCCTTATAAGAAACGTAATATTCCTTAATTAATACCTACATTTCCGAATTTTTAGGATATGTTGTGCGTGCAGGTAATCAAAGGGTGAAGTTCAATCCCAGAATTATACATGTTTGGAAACTGCATTTTGTGTTATAATAAAATTTGCACAAATTCATGTATGCCTGACTTTATTTATTGTAGCAAAAAGAATAATACTATTTATTTTGTTGTTTATAAAAGGTCGTATTTTCGATTTTCCCCATTTCGCATTATTAGTATGCTTGGGAAATGGCGACATATCGCTTATTAACAACTGACAAGATTTATAATGCGTTGTTAGATACACAAGCAAAGATGATAAATGCATTGGTAGTCGTCAATTAAGCAACGCTTTTTTACTACTAGGAAGTGTGCAAAATACTGACATAACACGTTTGAAATAAAATGTTACTTGCTAATAAACACAGTTAAAATGTTTGCTATAAACTGTATATCGCATAATAGTTTTGAGCTATATCAGGCAGTCAAATAATTGTTAATATATAACATTCCTACTGGGCTGGTGGAATCCTAATACGCTAGTGAAAGGAAGCGGTATAACTAGTTTACCAGGTACATCTGTTGAAGGCTTTATTAATTGATCATTATTAAAGCAACGTCCTATTGCGCTGCTGTTGTTCAACTAAAATTAATGGTGTGTAGATTTCGCACATTTGCGCTCAGTAATCAGTTTATTTATCAGCTATGGTCAACATTAAACCTGAGCGTTTGAAACGTTTGCGACAGCTAGCCTTTATTATTGTATGTACTACGCATTCTATTGGGTTTATGTTGCAATTAGTGCACAAAAAAGTTTATTTTTCATGGACACTGTTCCAGTTAGACTAAGAGGTCACGACGATAACAATATCTTAGTATTAAGCGTGCGCTTGTTGTACCCCTTAGCATTTTGGGCGTGCTTTGAGATGAAAAGCCGTTATTTTTTGGATTTGACACGTTTTTGTGGAACCTTTTCAATCTTGGTCAGCAATAGATTTTCACAGACTTTGTCCAACCCGTCCATCCAAGTATTTGCTGAGTTTGCATATAAACATTATCATAAATCAGAAGTCTTTGCTGATTCTGTTCATCTGTTTCTCTGACATGGTAGATC
Organism: Mercenaria mercenaria; assembly: GCF_021730395.1. NCBI lineage: Eukaryota > Metazoa > Mollusca > Bivalvia > Venerida > Veneridae > Mercenaria > Mercenaria mercenaria. Next base: position 18,408 of record NW_026459270.1, on the reverse strand, counting down.
TGTTTCAGACCCCAGAATACCCGTAGGTAAACAGGGTAATTGCAATCAATACACAAGGCTATGCAATGAGTGATCAATACTTCTGCTTTGTATTGTTTAGAAGCATATACATTAATACATATAATCAAAATGAAAGGATTTTGCAAGATAATTGAGGATATGAACCGCACAGGAAACAAAATTAGATACCTAATTTGAAATATCATTTTAATTGCAAAACTTATATGCATTGTTGTATTATAAACGATCCCAATGATGATATTGTTAGTGTTGATACATGATCTATGTTTATTGGTTAAAGGTCACTGTTTAAAGTCAATAACAACTGTTTCTACGTTATTAATTTTACATGCATTGAGGTTATTTTTTGTACTGCTGCAAAGAAATGTTTTCAAGAGTAAGAAAATGTGCCAAACACACATAACCCATGATTTTCGGTAAATGTCAAGGTCACTTTTTAAGGTCATTTCAAATCTTGCCACTCTAATATACATATTGCGGCTGTCGTTTAAGACCCCACACTATCAAAACGAACCTGACTCACTTTGAATTAACTGTCCAAACTTTGATATGGTGTGTATAACCTTGTATTGTTCATGGTCAGATGCACAAAAAGAATAAATTTGGCGATTCTTTGTATTTAATTGTGAATATATAATTATCAGTCAATATTACCCAAAGCAATAAAAATATAAATACATAAAACACTTCGTAATATACGTTTTGTCGTATTTGTCACGGGCAATGATGGCGACGAAGAAATGTGTGTATGCGATATTAAAACATTCGTCATCATTCTGAACGTAAGAATTAAGTCCGTCTCAAACTTGCTTAACCTGATACTATATATGCCTACGTGATAAAATCAAAATTTAAAAGTTGTTTCTGTACATGTTTGCATTGTGTCTCCGTTGCAATAAAACACACAGGTATTAATCACAGATATATTATAAAAGCGGAATTCTATTTCAGATAAACATTCCATGGACTCTAAACAAGAATTTTGATTTCCTTAATATCATGTTAGAATCGGAATAATATATCCAACAGTAACGATTTCTAGAATGAAATCGTCCATCCACACATCCATCAATCCCAACCTCCCACAAACTCATCCGTCCGTCCGTCCATCCACCCATCGATCGACCGATCGATCTATTCAACTGTATATATGTCATGCTTGAGTATTAAAATACATTTTAATTTGATAATTGAACCGTCAAGGGGAGCGATGGTCTAGTGGATAAGGTGTCTGGTCTAGTGGATAAGGTTTCGGCCGCTCAATCCAGGGCTCGTGGGTTCGATCCCATTGGGATCACGACTATGACTTCTCATATTACACCAGTACTGGTTTTCCATGAAGCGGACTCGAGAGTGGTAACAATAAGCTGAAAGCTTTCATCACAATTGAGCTTAAACAAATAACTATAAAATATTGGAACCGTCGTGTAGAGCATGGTTTTCATATAAAGAGAATACTTCAAACATTTATATTACAATAAATATAGTTTGCACAAAATAATATGCCAATATCTAATCTTATCTATATTTTTTGCCATGTTTATGATAATTTAACTGAATAGGGGAAATTATGAGTATATATCTCTATAACTACCTTACAGCTATAGTTTGCCGGTCATGCTCGTTTAGTATTTTTTGTTTACATTCAATAAATGTTTGGTCTTAAGAATTTATTAAAAACTTAAGTGTTGATTTTCTGTTGTGCAATATCTTGCCTAATTGCGTTGTACTTTTGTTATTTCAGATAAACTGAGGGAAGAATTAGAAGGTAAGTCGTCTTAGAGCAGGCTGTTTTTTTCAGAAAGTGGCTTAGTCTGTCCGATTTTTATCCTTGATATTAGATGTGTTATGATTGCTGCGTATTTCATGTTCCATGCATTAAATGTTTCTGAAATACAGATTGAATATTATGATTATGAATATAACCAATAGAAATAATCTAAATGGTTATAAACAATATTGTAACTACACATGTAGCCTTTCAATATTGCCTCTCCCGAGCACAAGAGAAGAATATCACCTTTAAACACATTTATATATATAAAAAAATGTGTCACTACTAGTATTTGTCATTACTAGGTTAGCATTAATATATATTTAAGAAATAATAAGTTCCCAAACGCGGTTTATCATAGAATAACCGGAGTTTTGAGTTCTTGGACACAATTAGTTTTCTATCGACACAAGTGCCCCCTCAATTTATCTTCAGTGTTAAAGTTATGAAATGGTGTTCGTGTTTAAAAGCAAAACTATAATTATAGGTTATTAGCTATGCACAAGTTTTGCAGCGGAAATATTCTTCCGCTAAAGAACGATCGGGAGCATATTTACCGATGCAAAGATGATAACCTTTTTATTAAATACGCATACAATGTAATGTAACTGCACTATGTATTTTTTTCAATTGACAATACTGAACTAAATAAAAAAAAAGTTAATGCCACGACACACATTCAGTAACGCCACGCATCCGATATGAAATTCAGGCGTCACTATATGTACCGATGTTTTCTGTACAGACTTGTGTGCCTGGGCGGACGGGGGTGTAAGGGACTCGGGATTCTTACTCATACACAAGCGAGATATGCGGCTTCTTCTATCATTTATTTTCTGACAATCATGTGCATCCCCATAAATGCCGTAAATGCCGATTACCTAAAATAAATTTAAAAACAGATATTCAAACAAACGTAAAAGAAATTCATACAAAACAGCATTCATGCAAACATTCAAAAATTGCATTTAATAAAAATAATTAATCAGTTCTTTACTGCAAAGTGGACGTTTTAAATAACAACAATAATTACTTTATGATACCAGTTAATTCTGAATAAAATATACAAAACCTTACCAACTTTGGTATCTCAAATAAATTACTCTAACAAAGTAAATGTTATCCATGCTCCTTAACTCACGTTTAAATTATAACAAAACTAACTGGCGGAAACGACGTGAGACGTATACTAGACGTCACGTACAAATTGACGCCAAACGTCACATTTAGCGCCATGAATAAAACAATAGATAATAATCAATATTCAGAACGTCACAGTTCTTACAGGGGGTTTGTTATGATAAGTACAGATGTGTCGCTGAACCTTTTTTCAGACTAGCTATGCATGAATGGCCCATATTTGTATCAAATCAATTTATACAAATTCGCGTTTAAAAGTTATTTGTGTATCACTAAGATATCTACGAAAGAGCATTAGAGCCAGGTGCGTTTTTTATTATTAACTCGAAATCTTGGATAGCCTCACAATTACACTTTCATTTAGGTATATCTATATTTCATTGACATTTGAGCTCAAACTGGGTCGGAAACCTTCTAGACTTAAGCATGGTTTAGGCACCCGAGGTCTTCCTCCAACATAAAAGCTGTATCGGTGCGATGTTACACATAACAAAATCAATAAATAAAGAAATATTGTTTAAATAGAGATATGTTCCATGAGCAAACGCTGCCATATGACCCTGTAATTCTACCCAATTACTACACCAGGTGCCTTATCGTGGCAAAGAAAAGACTATTGTATTTACAACATAATCATAGGATCTCATTTGGTAATAATTAAAATGCATGAAACTCTCAACAATAAAATTTCAAGATTATCAACCTGCTTTAAAACCCTTTTCTCCACGTATTTGCAGTTTTTGAAAGTAGCCTGGACACATTTTATTTTTAAATATTTCTCTGTAAAAAGGCAGCAGGGAAGAGATGAGGCAATACCGAGAGGCCTCTCCTCTCTGAAATATAAAAGATAGTCTGGCACTGATGTAAGTACAGTTAATAGGTTAATGACACCAATTTTGATTCTGGATGAACTTCTCTTTCTCGTATTCGTGCAGATCTCCTGACTTTATGTTACTAAGATAATTTTATTTCCGAAGACGATATCTATTTCAGTTTGTTACAATATGTTTCTGACTACAGAACTATCTTGACAAAACCAGTTCTTTTGGCACCGAATTTCGAGCAACATTTTAGTAAGCTGTAGACGCTAGTTATATTCGTGCTGGTGGGGTATTGCTACGCGAAAAAAAACTCATGGTTAAGCATTCTGCCTGTTATCTCTCAAAGAAGCTCAATAAACATTAAAAACATCTAAAATTGATAAAAGAGTGTCTAGCTCCTTTTTAGGCAAAACAGCACGCTGAAGTATATTTTAGTGCGGTCATGAAGCTTATTGATGTCTTCGTTGACCAAAATGTTTGATCAGATAAATGAAATTCAATCCGGGTATAAAACAGGTTTAACTACTCCTATCTAAGTTTTTATGAGGTCCCCAAATGTTGGGGATGTGATGAAAAGAATAATAAAATATTTATTCATTTATATATGCATTTGGATTTTATGGCGCACCAACACGGTATAGGTTATATGGCGCCAAACAGGACTACAGATTTGATTCAACATCTCATTTTAACGTAAGTCTGAACTAAATGTATTATAAAATAGGCAGATTCAACTGTATAGTTTTATTTAAGGATAAAATGTAATTTTCAAGACTTAGTGATATTAATAGCTCACAGATCGTTAGTTGGGGTTTCACCATCAGACAACAAGAACATGATATCAGGCGCATCCCCTATGGTAAAATGTACGTTACATTCTTATTAACATGCAATTAACTAATAAATATGTATCCACTAGATAATATCTAGTGCATTTAAAATCTGAGACAATTCAAATTGTTTCTAAATTTTCAATTATAATTAATGAGGCTCCAAACCCCAAAAGGAGTTACACTCAAATGAACCTGTTTAACAAAATATGCTGCATATCAATTTTGCATTACTTGTTGAGTAAAGTAATTGTTTTGTCACCATTATTGCAGCTCCACTTTCTGTTAAGCTGAGACTTTCGAAAAACGCATTGACAAAAAGTGTAAGAAAAATAAAAAAAATATAAGCATATCTGGGAGTTCCAAGGAAAGGTTGCCATAATTACACATTCTTGCATAAAAACTACTTTTTTCACTGGATCCACCCATGTATAAACGGGAGAAAAATCGTGTGCAAACAAGGCAGTTCACGTGCTGTTAATACATGATTTTTATTTTTGAAATGCTTTGCCAGGGACGTATGTATGTATTTCTGCGCAGACTGATATTTGGCATCTGCATCTTGTTTCTTCCATAATAACCTCTTCTTGTAGCATTATAGATACAATGTAATCCATAGTATGTTTAGCTGTATTAGTTTCCAACCCCAAACGTACTGCCCCCATCAATGTACGCTCTAGCTTCTCTTAGAGTTTACTCCCTTTACAAAGCGTCTGTTCAGTTATTGTAAATAACTGTGAATAAATAAGTATCGCGTGTAACTTGTGCTATTGCCCGTTTTTAGGTATTATATTAATGATTTTTGTTAGTATCAGTCTGTTTGTTTTTACCTGATTGTTCGCAGAATTCATATAATTAACCTCGAAAGCTAGTCACTAGCTTCGTACTCATCCGTATTCTGTTTGTTCGTACTCAAAATAATTCGAATGTAAAGTTGTTATTCTTAAAATAATTGTGTTCCTGTTTATCAAATGTTTAAGTTATATGCAAAATTATGTGTAATGTAACGTTTGTAATAACTAAAAATAAAAATAAGATGCTCAAAAACCTTCAAATCACGCATTTAGTAGTGTTGTTGTTATGTGTGCCCCGGTTATGGATATTTAAAACATGTTTACCGTTTCCAAGAACAACAAGAATGGTAAATAAAAGATGTACCGGAATCGTCAAGTCATCACAAATAAAAACAATGCATTTAGTCGTCGTGTAATGTTTTTTTTTTATGCAAGAATAGCGACAATACACGTTTGTTTTGTGTATTAACGCCTGCAGAAGCCCTTGGGATATGTTTGTGACCTCGACCTTCGGTCTCGGTCACAAACAATCCCGCGGGCTTCTGCAGACGTTAATACACAAAAAAACGTGTATTATCCCTACATTCATGTCACTTCACTACATTTTGTTTTTCATTTAATGGTTACCTGCGATTGTGCGTAAAATATCAATTTCATCATGCTAATATTTGAGACAAATATAGTCAAATTGTCAAGATTTGGAAAATTTGAACCGATATACTTGGTCAAACAAGTTAATATGCAACATTATTTTTTGCAAATATTTCATTTTTGAAACATGTGTGTAAATTATGATGTTAATTGATACAACTGTAAAATTGACCAGGTTTTCAAAATTCAAGTGCGTTCAAATATTAGAATAAGCTATTTTGTTCACTCTGGTGCTGGCTTCGCCTCTTTTTGATTAAATGTCTGCATGTAAGTTCACATGTATGTACCAAATGCATAACTTATATAAAGTTTTTTGGGCGCTTCAAGTCTTCGAGTCATCAAATCACTGAAAATAACAGATATGAAAAAATTATGTTTCAATTTTACGTTAAAATTGATTTCTGAGAAATTAATTGTTCAAAGACACTAGCGACTGATGCCTGTCTTGTTTTATCTCAGTACCGATTGAAGTCACACAAGATGTCCAATTGAATAACAGTTTTAAGAACACTCGGTTAAATCTTATTAAAAAATATTGTCTTTGCTTGACTAAGAAAACTTTGTTTGTTGAAGTTTTGAATGGAAAGTACTGTCATTTCCAGAATAAAAAGATCATTTGTATCAATTTGTGATAGCCTGCGAAATTCTTTTATAGGTTATGTCCAGTCATGGTTCTTTTTTTAACTTAGAAGTTTGGACAGCTTCTGATTTCAATCTAGTTATCGGCTTTATCAAAACAGACATTTTTTATAAAATATTTTGTTGAAGCATAGGTATGCTAAAAGACCAATTGAAATTCAGTTGTTATGAAATGGTGGAGTAACTATTGAGTGCTGTGCAATCGTGTTAACATCACATACAAAAGCGGCTTGATACGTTAAAAAATGAAACATAATTAAACATCTTAGTCAATTTTTAATCAGTGTCAAGACATTAACAGATATTTGATATTTCTTACTGACAATATCGAAATAAAATTAATGCAAATACGAGTTTCTAAGATGGTGGTTAAATGACTTACAAAAAATATGAGCCGCACCATGAGAAAACCATAATAATGGTTTTGCGACCTGAATGGATACAAAGATCAGGCTTAGAGTTTTCTAAAAAATGGATGTTGCAGTTTTCCTTTTTCAAAGTAGTTTAGAGCATGAGCCTAGACATCACAATCTCAAGGAAAAATATTTATTAAGAAAAGCTACGTTATCAGTGATGTGGATGTGCACATGATAAACGTTGCAGCTGAAATACACAAAGTAAAATATATAGACAATGGAAAAGAAACAGAAACGACCCCAGAAAGAAACAAAACAAACTTGATCATTAGTTTGGAACAGTCAGTTGCAGAATAAATACTGGGGAATTAAACCAGTAAAAGTGTGATAAAACCTTCCACATGGAGCAGTGTGAATAAAAGATGTGATGTCCAAATATGTACAATACAAAATAATTTTGTAAAGTTAGATACAAAGTAAGCAAAAGAACTATAAAAAAGACATCAGGCTGTTATTTTTGCCATGACCACATTAAGAGCCAAAAAATAATTTGCTTCATGCATAAACTTTATATACAAATTTTTATTCCCTGGAACACTTTAAAGTATAACCACCATTAAGAACTAATAACAAAATACAATTACTTGATTTATTATCAGATTCCTCCGGATCAAAGCTGTCTTTTTATTAATATAGTTTTACAGTCCATGGGTATTCTTGTTCCTTCTATAACAATGTTCCTTCTATAACAATAAGAATAGAAATAATTATATTGGGACAAAATATATTAAAAGGAACCGATATTTGCAGTCTATGGCTGCAAGACATAAATTAAAAATAAAGCACTCTACTGTTTACATCATTGTTGTACATGTTAGAATTTTCTTGCCATCTTTGATTAATATACTTAATATACTCCAACTGCCTAAACATAGCTAGATAGGAAAATATGTGCTACGTGTTCACATGAACACCTTTTTTTCAGGCAATAATAAAATGTACGTATTAGCTGTGTATTCTCATTATGGCAGTTTGTGAGATGGCACACTCCAGTACGTGTGTCATATAAGAGGGTACTTGAACCGCTGACACCCAGGTTTAGCAACCGAAACCTTGAATACTTTACCACCACACACATGATACCAAATAACGTATTTTATTTGGTTGAAAATAAATTTTTCTTGTCTCCATACCTAGCTGGATCATTTGGGGTGGAGGTATATTCCAATGAAATGTAATAAGAGTTCCAATGAAATAATAAGATGAATAAAGAAACTCGTATAGGTGACATTCCATATGAATAGGTGACATTCCATATGAATATAGGCCTTTCAATGAGATGTGAATGCTCAATTACTTACATAATGGTGAATCATAATTCTTTAAATACTAAATATAGATCAATATAAGCAATGGACTCTAAAATTTTCTTATCAATTATTCTGCAATAAAATGTCCCCATAGTGATGCCTATTTACTAGTTTGTGTAGTAGAATACCTGTATCATACATAAAATGTAAATACCCAAACGTACAGTCGTGGGGATTTCATAAATAGTGTAAAAATTATGCGTTTAAAAACTGCCTAACCATCTGAAAAAATATGTTTTTGAAACCCTAAATTTCCAAAATAATTTGTGTGATGAACATTGTTTTTCATATTACAATAGATTTAGTCTCAAACAGATACACGTTTCATCAAATAGATATAAAAATGTATTTTATTTTTATTTCTCCTTAAAGTTAGGAAACTATTTGTCCCCTTTCTGGGCGTCTGCTGGACCTGGTATCGGCCCTGCCTTAGAAATTGATAACCATCCCTCTTTTCTCAGGAAGCCAACTGTCTTATAACAGATAAAACCAGCTAAGTTAATATGTATGGAAACTTAAAGCCACCCGGAGTTTTATATCTACCTTGTACTAATTATGTTTTTTCTTTCTTTCTTTTTACCGCAATGACCATAAACATACTGCACTGATATGTTTATGACCCGAATTACCATAAACATGTATGTCTATAAAAAAAACAACAACAAAAAAACAAAAAAAAAATCAACATATAAATAGCCGATAAGGTCGCTAAAGTCTTGAACGCGCCCTAAGCCGTCTGTCAAACATTAGAAAATATCTGGGTTTACCTCCTAGCACAGCTGATTGAAGAACACTTGGAATCTTATTGAGATGTTGACTATGAAATTGAATGCACTTACCTCAGTAAAATTACATTAGTAAAGCAAGTTAAAGGGAAGTGATTAATTTATATTCAAGGAAAGTCGTATTAGATTTCATAAACATGAAACGATGTTCATCAGAGCTGATTACCTCCGTGTAATTCTATCTTCGTTTGGACTTGTGTCAAAAAATATAACGATTAGAGAGCAAGGATACATAGTCTTCACGCGGTTCATATGTCGTTACGCTCAAACCTTGGTTCAGTACTGTAAATTCGATTTTCCAAGCTTCCTGACAAATCGGCGACGTTGGAGTTTATTGTTTACCACAAGATCCTGTGTGTGACAGAAATAGACCCGTTTCCTTATTTACAACCATGGTTTATTTCACCGGTCAGGACTTTTAATAATCGTAATCAATGAAATTATTGAACATTTACAATGTGATGTGCAATGTATAAAATAGAAAAAAATTACCAAGAATATTTTATATCATATCTGACAAAATAATCTTAATTACAACTCAAATATATATATATAACTTCACATTAATGTATATCGCTAGTTTTCAATGTGCAAAACTGATAATTCGGACACCAATTTAGGCAAAGTCAAAGAATATACTCACAGAGAAAATCTTGTCCCAAAAGACAAGCGTCACTTTTTGAAACTAGTTCTTTGAAGCACAACTGTGCTGATGTACAGCAAAAGCGAAAATAATTTAAGACTTAACAACACTGATTCCAATATTTCCATACCTTCATATAAGAATATTTTACTTAAAGCGTTTGATCAAGTCAAATATTTCTGTTACTATCAAAGCTTTTGACTTCAAACCTAAAATAGTTATCTATACCAGGAAAAAAACAATCTTCATTACTCTGATTTGAATTTTGACAGAATTATGCTCCTTTTTAACTTAGAATGTTTGGTTAAAGTTTTTGATAAAGTCAAATATCTCTTTTACCATCAAAGTTTACACCAGGAAAAACAATCCCTATAACTCGGATTTGAATTTTGACAGAGTTATGCCCCTTTTTAATGTAGAATTTTCGGTTACAAAGTCAAATATCTCAGTTACTATCAAAGCTATTGACTTGAAACTTAAAATACTCATTTACCATCAAAGGCCTCGCCAGGAGAAACAATCCCGATATCTCTGATTGAATTTTGATAGAATTATGCCCCTTTTTTACTTAGAATTTTTGGTTTAAGTTTTAGATACAGTCAAATATCTCTGTTACTATCAAAGCTATTGACTTAAAATTTAAAGTAGTCATTTACTTTCGAAGTCTGCTGCAGAGGAAATAATGCCCATAATTCTGATTTAGATTTTGACAGAATTATGCCCCCTTTTTACTAAGAAATTTGTGTTAAAAGTTTTGATAATGTCGGATATATCTGTTACTATTAAAGCTTTTGACTTGAAACTTGAAATACTTTTTCCTATGATCAAAGTCTACACGTGGAGAAATAATTTCCATTAGTCTAATTTGAATTTTGACAGAGTTATGTCCCGTTTTAACTCGGAATTGTTTTACTGGCAAAGCTCTAATTCAGAGTCAAGTACTAAGAAAAGTCGAGCGCGCTGTCTTACTGAATGCTCTTGTACCGTGTTTCTGTCCATCAGAGAGAAGTTTTGGTACACATATCGTCAAACGTTTAAAAGCGAGTCATGCCCCCTGCACGTCGTCATAATGTGGTGAACTTTTGTGCCAAGTTTCTTTAAAATCCTTCAAGCAGTTCAAGAGTTACACATTGCACTCGAAACAAAGTTACATGACCTTTGACCCAACCCCTAAGTTTGACATTGACCTTGTCTCGATGTGGTGGACATTTGTGCAACGTTTCTTTAAAACCCCTCAAAGAGATCAAGAGTTACAGAGCGGACACGAAACAAAGTCATATGAACTTGACACCTAAGTGTGACATTGACCTTAAGGTGAGCCACCTGATACAGGCGCTCTGCACGTCGTCTTGATGTGGAGAACATTTGTCAAGTTTGTTTAAAATCCTTTAAGGGGTCGACAAGAAATTGCTACACACACTCAGACAGACAGACGACCAAATGAATACCTGGGGTATCCCAAAATACGTTCCTTCGGGCGTATAATAACAACAAAGGAATGGAGACGCAAGATAATACGTTTTCTTTACAGTTTTAACAATGTTTTACTTGCTGGCCTACATTATGATCCCAGCTAACCCAGTTCAGATTTTTTATTTCATTTCGGACGACAACGATGAAATACGGATATACTGCGAACAGATTAGCTCATCCTTTCAACTTTGTCGCAGATGTGCAACTTATATAATATTGAAGAACATTCCAGGAAAGTGTTATGACGCTAGATCAAGTACGTTTTGCGATATGCATAGCAAAACACCTCTCTTGCGAACAGACAGACGGACAGACACATCCAAATCTTATCCTGTGCGGTGAAATAATAAGCCAGACCTTAACATCATTATAGGAATGTTTTCCTACCACACATAAATTAAAATTATCTTGTTGAGACAGTCCCCTTGAAAAATCGATCGTCTTAGGTGTTGTGTTCACAGTCCACATAGACTTAATTCGTAAATGTTTATTAGATTCATAGGTACAGTGTAACGTCATGAGATGCGTACTTTCAAATAAATCAATTACACTGCGTTCAAAATCCATCCACAGACAGGATTTTTCCCTAGTTTGTATTAAAATTGCATCGCAGAGCCTATACATTGATATCGAGCCCTAATTAGTTCAATTTGTAGGTCTTCTAAACATAACATGTGGTGGACCTATGCCGTAGGAGTTATTACTGAACAAACAAAATCACTAAATTCTTGTGCAGGTAAAAATTATATAAAGTTCACATTTCGAGAAATAACAGCAGTAGACTTCTGAGTTTTGTTCAATAACTTTATTCTTTCACTGCAAACGCTTTCTATTGTTCATATATTCAGGCAGTTACTTTTTGAAATAACACAACGACATCACGCCATCACAATCAGTTACGGGAGACGCCGTAAAATTAAGTTACGGTAAACTTTAGGAAAATAATGTTTATGTATAATGCATCCCAAGAATACCCTGTGTCCACACACATGTCTCGGAGATCATTCACATACAGCAGATGTCTTCATTTAGCAAATAACTTTTAAAATAGATTCATTTCATATGTTTCTTGAGTAAAAAATATATATATATATATATATATATATATATATATATATATATATATATTATATTTTGCCAGAGAAACAAAATGACCGCCGCTGTAATAAAATATTTAAATTCTCATAACATCCTCATTATTAAACAGATTTTTAAAATGTATTCACTCCTTTGAATGATTTATGATAGATATATCATGGAAAAAACAATGCCTTTCACTCTAACTTTAAGTTACACGGAAATGACTTTACCTGATGCTTTTCCGATCAAAGCCAGGTGCATCTGTTGTATCTTTTATTTAATTTATCGAACAGTCATGACAAATGTAAATGTTAACTCAATTTTCTTTCTTACTATTTCAGCCAAGAGAATAGGTAAGTACATTTTTTTGTTTCATAATTGTAAATGTCGACAATAAATGTTCCCTCTATAATGCTAATAAGAACTTGGTACTAGATGATGCGTATATCCTTCCAGTAATGTCAATTTTCTGAAAACATACATATGTAGATATGTTCATGTAAAAGTGTTGTTATGTTAGTTTTGAAACATGTTGATTCCATTTTACCGAACAAATCGTGTTCACAAATATTCAAAACAAACAAACATCACGAGTGCGTGAGCTTTAAATATAAAATTTAAGTTATTTCATTATATAACGTAATAAGATTGGTGCAAACAAAATTGAATAGTAAAAAATACTATTATTAATCAAAAATAGCTCCTTTGTCTTGTTTTACTCATTTTTGAGTTTGAGCAGTATTTCATGACCTATTGAATATATAAAAAAATATATCTGCTTATTCATTAGACTGATAATTTTGTAATTCATCGTGTCTCATTTATAACATTTAGTATTAAAATGTCAATGTCAGATGCAATACCTTCAAATATTTTATTCTTCATCATTTGTATGATTTCAAAATTATCTAAATGTAGATATAATTAGTTAAATTTTGAACATTTAGTAAATACAATGTTTCTTTTTACTTTGATTTAATCACATTTTACAATGGCTAGTTTATTATAATTTGATAAATGTTACATGATGAATACTAGGACTTATGCCTTGAAATTGACTGTGAAGCAAGCATTTGAAACTTACTGTGTTTTCGGATTAGTAGACAGTACCTTCCGTTCTCAATTCTCCATGTGTATTTGAATTTAATACTGTTTGATAATGAAAGCTTGTGATATATTTTAAAAAAGAAACATTACACAATTAAATCCGCTAATATACGTGTCAATCTTAAAATAAATGTACACATTTTTGTTTTGTTAATGTTGTTGTTGTTTTTTCATACTTATTTGACATTTAGATAGCGATTTACTTTATCTCATATTTTGAAACAAAATACACCGAATACAAAACGTTTACAATGTGCATCATAATCGCCCGATTTATTGGTTTTTTAGCACACCCGAACACGGATCACTGCTGTATCTAAGGAATAGTAAGACATACCTCAGACAGCGGTTGAAATATTGTTTATCGTAACTGATCTTGCAGAAAATACTTGCCCATTACTTCAAGTTTATGCTGCAGAATCAGATGTTTGAACAAGTAACTTGTCTGATAAACTTAGAAATGCAGTCAGTTTGTACACAGTTCAAATATTCTATTACGGTGGATCTTGCGATAAATTTTCGTGCATTCTCGTTTATAAGCGACTATGACACTAACGGTTCACGAATGGTTAATTTTGTGAGTGTTTAATCAAATAATACCTTAACGGGACACGCGAATGGAAAACCGGTCATCCAATAAAAAGTATTACTTTATTATACGATGTACCCTTTCAAAATTAATTCGCCGAAAGTGCAAACATGAGAAATGATGTATGTACATACTTATAAACAAGAAAATAATCTCTAATAACGAACAATAACCTTTATTTGATATTTCTAGGTAAGTTTTCTATCAGTTTTATTAGCACATATATTTCATATGAACAATATATCACCTTGCTTTTAAACTGATGAAATAAATAGTAAAAGGTTTTTAGTACCACCAGAATCAATTTACGAAAAGTAACGATATTTAATGCGGAGATATGCTATATATTTTTTATTACAGTTAGGCCTCAATCTAATAATATGTTCCCTGAATTAAAATACATTGAAACTTTATTTGTTCAACTATAACGGACGAAATATCTTGATTTTACAAGGAAATATTTAATGGATAACTGTGCCCAAGCTTGACGATATGAATTTCAGTCATATTTATAATAACTAAAAAAGAAGTAGTAAGACATGCATGTACAATATTGTGTTACAGTAATGCAGTACCCTATTGCTCTTTATTTCCATTTTATTGAAACTTTCTGTGGTGAGTACCGCGTAGAGATCTAAATATGATGATTTTTTGTCAACTTCTGCAGTCGGGTTCGTTATTCGAACATCATTTTTGCACATGTAACAGAATAATGATAACCTTGCAATTTCAGGCAGTAATCATTTTATATGCTTTTTGCTTTCTATGATTGCCGTCTTCAACATTTTAATGTGTTTAACCCAGTATTTTTGTTTTAATTCGTATCTAATTCTTCCCGTTATAAAGTTCAGTTGTCAGTGATCTGACCTTATGCAGCATTAGACAAAACAGCGGTTTGTTTGAAGAATGGTAAATAATCTATGGTTTAATCTTTATATACGTTTTAGCTAAATATCTCTATTTCTTTAAACGCCATATTTTCCTTATCCATCAATATAAAAATCAACTGACAAACGTTAAAGCTATGTGTCACGTTATAGAAGAATAAGTGTTTTATTGTTTCAAAGATCACGTTAAATTGTCATAACATTTTACTTTTATTTTGGCGTGTCCTTATTAAATATCAGATCGATCTGATTGTGAGTGACAAGTCGTTAATATACATGTGACGCAATCATCTGTACATACATGAGCTGACAGCAAAAACTTGCAATGTTGTGTTATAGAAAATCATACATGTGGTCATGAAGACTGTGACATTGAGAAAGGTCAATAAAGGTTGCGATTTCAATGCATATCGCAGGTTAAAAAAACAGAAAGTAGTATCTACTAAATTTTCTGAAATTTGTTTTTTTTTCTATTTACTGTGTATACGCACTGTCTCAAAATTTATGCGCTAGATCAAATGTCGTATCTTAAAATGTAGATATTCTTCAGTCAGAACCAAGCAGATATATATATATATATATATATATATATATATATATATATATATATATATATATATATATATATATACTTTTATTTTAAAATTTATGTCTAAATATATAACAATAACAATTATATATTTAGACACACTGATGAGCAATTCATGGCGAAGCTAGTTTGTGACATTTATATTAAAATCTAAGAAAAACTAAGTGTGCGTGTGAAGTCATTTTATAATTTTACGATATTTTGTTCCCGTTCTGGGTTCTTTTGTATTCGTATAATTATATATATACTATGAAGTGTTCGAGCTTACGTGGCAAAATATCATGCCAGACGGTATCATTAACCCATACGGAAATCGAAATTTATTTTAAATACATTTGAATCAGAACATATAATTTGGTAGTAATATCCTGTTGCATTCATCTGAAAGAACTTTATTTATTTTCGCAATATGCCAGAACCTAGCATCTGGAAATTAAAAAAAATATTGCCACATTTTGTCAGCCACGTGCACTGTGATACCTACGGTCAATTGCTTTTGTGAAATAAAGGATAATGTTTGTAATATTTAAATGCATTTTCCACAGTTATCAATGATATATTTTAAAAGCTGGCTTTCGAACTCAGACGGTGCAAATTGATGTTGAAAACATGGTATATCAGATGTCAGAGTGTTAAGTTCATAAGAATGCATTTACATCTCTGATTTTATGTAATACCTTGACGGTTATCAAGAAAATAATAACATTAAAATAGCTTTTATGATAGAAAAAATAAAATGTTTTATGCTTTGTATTATCAGATTGAACCGACATTAATGACAATTAATTCCTCAGCTATGCAACACAACTTGAAGAATAAGTATCCTAAAATGTCGTCTGTAACAGTAAAACACCAGATATTTTGAGCAGTGTCAAGCTACCCTTGAAAATGACACAGAGAACGACATTTTGAATGCAGTGATACAAACGTTGGACTGATTCTGAAATGGTGGAGGAGATGTACGGTGTAGGGTTCGTATCCAAGCAGCATGCTATTCAAACCTTATATCAGAATCCTTTACCCTTTAAAGAACCTTGTTGTGTACCCACTTGTAAGAAAATGTAGGGGAATATATCGGGTTTCTAATAGACAAGTTTGGTTACATAATATCTCTCTGAAACTGAAACTCTTAAGCATGATGAATACTGGTCAAGAAAAGCAGTGGACTTTTTGTACTTGCGAACAATGCTATCTGTTCAGTTACGATAAAAGCTAGCAAACTATATAAGAAACTTGTTGTTTAGAACCAAGTTTAATGGCAGATGACTATGACTATTATTATGAAAAAGTATATATATTAATTCCAAATAATTCGGAAGATTTTGATGCTTGTTTTCTCATTGTGACTCGGAACAATTTGTAGCCTCAGCATTTCCAAGGTAATGTACTGACAAATCTAATTCCAGTGCGTGCAGTGTTTCTGTACATGAAACCCAAACAGCTGCAATATTTATATTCCAAATGACACACCGTTCAACCCAATCTAGTGAATGCCTTTGGTATGCCGACGACAGTTCAGTATATACATGTACCTTTATTGGTAGAAGTGAGTATTGGTCTGATTTTTTACATTTTCCCGCACTATCTTAGCAGAAAGAATTATAGTTTGATTCCTTGTTTGAAAAGGACTCTACCGAAGAAATCATGGCCTAAACAGGATATTTTTGCGAGAAATTGCAGAAAAAAGTGTGCAAATTTTCGGCAAAATGAGTCATTTGATGAATCGGCCGCAAATATCCTTTTTTATTCGCAAACCTGAAATATTCGAATACCATCATAAACTTTAATTATTTCTCTGTAATTATTCGAAACCACAGCTTCCAGTTCGCTTTATCTGCAAAGATATTTACTTTTAAAGTTGGTACGCCTTGGTGATTTGGTTAAAGACAACGGCAGTTAATATTGAAAAATAGGTACAGTCGAATACAGTTAGATCAGTGAATTGGAAAATGTGAACGACAGTCATGTGAAAAAACAACTTTATTTGTCTCTCCAACGATTACGCTACCGCCGGTCTTAAAGGTGGTCAATCACATTCAATCAACATTTAATGACATTTTTTACTTTTTGTATATTCTGGTAAAGAATTATTTAAGGAACAAAAAGACTGATTACATAGAGTTAGAGTCCTATTTGAAATGTTTTATTATTTTTATAAAATTTTGTAATTACTCCCCTTTAATATGAAAGTATATAAAAAGCTGGGTATTTCTTTTTATTTCGATACAATGTCTAGTTTTACATTTGCATTTGATAGACATATCAGCTATTGAACAATCTGAACCAAAATGCAAGTTTTAAAGCCGTGTGTAGCTTCTGAATTCATTTATTTCCAATCTATCTTGGTTGCGCAACCAAGATAGGCAAAGGGAGGTAATAATAATTTTTCAAACTTGCGTTTCTAATGAATTTCATCTAAATACATAATTTTTAATGCAAATATTTTACAAATATATTACAATATGTCTAATATTTATACATTTCCTTAGGCAAAGTATGTTTATCAAATTTATACTTATGATAAAATAACTCTATCTTGGTTGGGCAACCAGGATAGGAAAATGAAATTTTAAAAATACCTCCAGTGAAAATCTAATTTGTATTAAGTGTTAAGTGAACATAAATGAGTGTAAATGATCAGATGCTACAGTTTCGAACAAATCCGTTACATGGCCAAAATCTGATTATCCACCTTTAAAAACAGGTAATTTTATGATGTTTTCTATTACAACCTGTTTTGGCAGAAAGTTTGTTATGTGCACGTTGAATATTTTGTTGTACTTTTTGTCTAATCGAAAAAGCAAGCCTAAAGCTATTATTGACTTTGGTAGTGGCATTTTTAACGCAATGCCAATGGAA
>NW_026459269.1:0-7115 GCF_021730395.1 Mercenaria mercenaria | reverse complement strand
ATCTAACAAACAGTGAAGATTTTTGAAGCATCCATTCCTTCATGATGAATTTCCGCGTCAAAAAATAAGGATTTTTGTTTTCTAAAACAAATGTTTTTTTTACGCAGTACTATTGTTCTAAATGGTATGGGCATCCCACTGGATGCCTCAAGCCTCGTTTTCAATTGAAAACTGTAATAAAACCCATTTGATTAGTTAAAATAAATAGAAATTTTGTGACCATGTGGTTTCTAAAAATAGACACAAAACGGATGTCGTAGCCAAATTATAGTCAATGTCAGTTAGGTTGTTGTTTATTTTACTCGGTAATTGTGTTAAATAGGTAAAACCAAATGAAGTATTTGGTAATGCATATCTTTTAACTCTTCAATAAGTACCAAATATGTGAATTATTTATTCATTTTATGATGAAATTTATTGTTTTAAATATGTAAACAATGAACGATGACAGATATATTTTGGACATGCGCAGAAAGCTTTGATCTCGCTATCACCGGCAAGAAACGTTCAGTATGCCTATTTTACCCCCTGTCTTTAAATCTTGTTTTTATGTTCAAAATCGTTCCGTCATATAACAGGTAACCATAATACCTTTTGTAATTAATTAATTGCTGCGGTACAAACTCAAAACTCTGTCTTCAGCCAATCTAAACTTGATAAATCCCAATTTTCTTTCTTATGTATTGCCGATTTCGTTCTAGCCTGCGGCGAGTTTCATGAATTTTATTGTCTTAATGCTAAAAATGATAATGTTGCGTATCATAGGTCAACAATAAAGTTTGTTGGCTACAATTTACATACAGATTGACTTACTTACCGTCCAACAGTATCCTCATGAACACGACTTTTTAACTCAACTGTCTCGACACAAAATGGCTAACACTGAAATCCGCTCGCAAGATCCGGTTGGGGTTCAGTTCGTTTATATACTGTGCTTATGTACCACATATATGATATATAGTGGATGATCATTTTTGTTTTAATTTGATGAAAATGTTATATTTTATGTTACTTGTCAAGTTGAAATGTTTTTTTTTTTTAATTTTAATGTTAATTGTCATAATTAATAAGGTAAAATTATATGCACATAGAAATGTTAACAACATTCTATGGACTTAAGCTGATTAAATCAAAGTTGTTTTCACAGGTAATTATCACATATTGACAGTGCTACACAATGAGATACAATTACTATATAATATATAGGTGGTACACTAAGTGTCAAAGTGGTACATAAAGTGTCTGGTACTTATATATTTTTTAATAACAATAAACTGAATATTGTAACAAATTTTACATATCTTGGAGTAACTTTGTCTTCTAATGGTTGTTATTATCAGGCTCAGAAATCCTTATCTCAACAGGCAATGAAAGCTTTATTTTCTCTTAACTCATTGTTTGATGTTGTTTCTTTCGATGTATCTGAGAAAGTTAAGTTTTTTGATTCGATGATAGCTTCAATTGTAAATTATGGATGTGAAGTTTGGGGCTTTCATAAAGCCCCGGATATTGAAAGGTTACATATGAAATTTCTTAAACAAACTTTACAAGTAAGACAACAAACAACTAATGCTACGATATATGGTGAATTTGGACGAGTTCCAATGAGTGTTATTCGAAAAGTTAGAATTGTAAAATACTGGTTTAAAGTCATAAAAAATACAGACTCAGTTATGTATAAATTATTTAATATACGTGATGAAAATGGTAATTATACAAATAAGTGGTCTAAAGATGTAAAAAAGCTACTAGATGACACAGGATTTTCATATTTATGGAATAATGTATCAGTGTCAAATACGCAAATACAAAATGTTATAAGGTGTTTATATGACCAGTACTTACAGCAGTGGTTTTCAGATCTTAGAAACCTACCGAAACTTGTAACATATTGTATGTTTAAAACCGATTTCCAAGTTGAAAAGTATTTGTCATGTGTTAACAACGATAATTACAGAAATGCATTGTCTAGATTCAGATGTTCAGCTCACAGTTTACTTATAGAAGAAGGAAGGCATAGAAATATAGACAGAAATCTTAGATTATGTACAAGGTGTAACATGAATACAATTGAGAATGAATATCACTTTTTGTTAGTGTGTCCATTTTATAGAGATTTACGAAATACCTGTCTACCAAACTATTATTGTCATTGGCCTAATTTGAATAAGTTTAAAACTCTGTTAAGTAATTGCCAAAGTGGTATTGTTAATAAGTTAGCAAAATATATTTATCAAGCATTTGCTTTAAGAGGTTAAATTGCAATTGTGTATTTGTATTACAATTTATACCTATCATCTGTATGTTTGTATGTCTATACATGTATATTCATGCTTTTCTCATATTCTTTATAATTGTTTAACACCGCCATACAGTACTGGCGATGAACATTGTATATGTTTTGCCAAATAAACTATTGAAATTGAATTGGTACATAAGGTGTTGCACCCATGCTAGTCATTCTAATTTGTGTTATGATTTAATCAGTGACTCTAGTTACTCCAATTTGAATAATGTTCCAGTTCACAATGTTTCTTGTTCTTCAAATGTTCCTGTTGTTGCTTCAGTTATAAATAATAACTCCTCTGGAAATGACCTTTTACAGGTCAGTAATAAGGATTATGGCAATAGTAATCCCTTATCTTATAATATTTCACATGTTGGTCATGATCATGTCTATTCCTTACCGTCACACTGTGGCACTATCAAAATCTCTTTTATAAATGTTTGTGGACTAACTTCTAAGTTGCTATTACCAGATTTTTTGAATTTGTACACAAATATGATATATGTTGCATAGCAGAAACAAATTTAGATAACTTTGGTAGTGTTAATTTACAAGGCTATACTTTTAGAAGTATTAATAGAGAAATTTGCAAACGAAAATCAGGTGGGGTAGGTGTATTTGTCAACAATTCTTTGATTAATAATATTACTTTTCTTGATCACTCTACTGTGGTTCAAATTTAACAATAGTACATGTATCTTTGGAGTAGTCTATATTCCTCCAGAGAATTCACATAACAGCTCGTTAAACTTGTTTGACAGCTTAGAAAACAGTATATTAGATTTTAATGTAAAATATGAAAACTGCAATTTTTGTATTCTTGGTGATCTAAATTCTAAGAGTAAAGATCTATCAGATTTTTGTGACATAGATAATTACGTCACTGATAATATATTTGATATTGATACAAAACATGTAATTGGTTTTAACCTTGGTTTTCCTACAGATCATATTTCTAGTGACTCTAATTCTTGTAATAATTATGGCCGCCGTCTTATTGAAATGTGTAAATTTACGCATTGCTAATGGTCGATGTGGTGCGGATGCGTATGTTGGTAAAAACACATGACGTACAAGTGGTAGTGTTATAGATTATGTTTTATTATCTGATGTCAATTTTCCAAAAGTTAGTCACTTTGAAGTTGTTGATTTTGATCCGTTATTATCTGATGTACACTGTACTTTAGAGCTATGCATTAATGTTGAGCATTTTGATATTAATGAGGTTGATGAAAATGTAGAGATCAATAGCGATGATATAGAGTTTACTAAATATACTTGGGATAGAAGTATGAAAAATGATTTTGTTGGTAATTTTGACCAAGAAGATATCAATGATGTGTTGTCTGTTATGGAGAATCTTAGTGATAGTAAGGTTTATAGTAATGACACCATTAACAGTATTATTGAGGATGTTACAAACATTATTATTAATGCTGCTAAGAAATGTAATTTTATTAAAAGAAAAAAGGTATTTTTGAACACAAATTCCTCTAAACCACATAAGTCTTGGTTTGATGATAATTGTAAAAAACTTAGACAGGATTATTATAAAAGTAGAAATGCTTATCGGCATAATAAGACTGCTTTTAATAGAGAGTCTCTGGTTATTAATAGAAAAAAAAACAAAAAAGAAATTAGTAGAAAATTTAGAGATTTTAATGATAAGGTTATACAGAAAGTTAGAAACCTTAGGAACACTGATCCTAAATCCTATTGGAATCTTCTAAACAAGTATTCTGGTGAAAAAAATCTACAATTCAAAAAATCTCTAGTGAAGTGTTTTATGAACATTTTAGCAATTTAAATGCAGATTTTGAAAACCCAGATGATATTCCTGAAAATATTCATTTTGAACTTAATGCTGGTTATAATGAAATGCTTAACAAACCTTTTTCAGTACCTGAAATTGAAAGGGCAATTAATGCATTAAGCAATAACAAGGCGTCTTCGACATTTGACAATGTTTTGAATGAGTACCTTAAAAATGTACACCCTAGTATGTTATCAGTATTTTGTAGTTTGTTCAATATCATTTTGGACTTGGGTATTTTTCCCGATATCTGGAGTAAAGGTGTTATTTTACCTTTGTACATGAATAACAATACTCTATCTAAATTTTTTGTGAGTCATACAAGGGTTAGACAGGGTGAAAATCTCTCTCCTGTTCTATTTTCTTTATTCTTGAATGATTTAAATAGCTTTATGTCTAGTAAATTTCATGGTCTTCAGTTATTATCTGACAATGTTAGTCATATGTTAAGTGATAATGATGCTGAGGTTTTCTTCAAGTTATATTTGTTATTATATGCTGATGATATAGTCATCTTAGCAGAAACCTCTAACAACCTCCAGTCAGCTCTTAATGCTATGTCAGAGTATTGCACCTCATGGGGGCTAAAGGTTAACACCGCAAAGACTAAATAAGAGAGGTATGCGTAATGCTCCAGTATTTCAATTTGAGGGGAATATTTTAGAAATTGTTGACCACTTCTAATACTTAGGTATTCAATTTTCATTCAATGACAAGTTCGGTAGAACTAAGGCTCATTTAGTTGATCAAGCACGCAAAGCTATGTTTGTTGTTAATGTTATTAGTGAATCAAGGAAGTTGTTTTTACCTATTGATTTACAATTGCACCTTTTCGATACCATGGTTACTCCTATTATCTTGTACGGCTCAGAGGTACCATATGGGGGGGGGGGGGGGGGGCAAAATTTAGATATTGTTGATAAATTTCAGTTGAAATATTTAAAACTTATTTTAAATTTGAAGCAAAGTACCCCTAATAATATGTTGTATGGTGATCTTGGTATTTTACCACTTTCAAGTCTATTAAATGTAGACTGTTAACTTTTTGGAGTAAGGTAATAAGCTCCGAGGAAGATAAAATTTGTAATATTTTGTACAGAACTTGTCTCTCACTGTCTCAGAGGCAAAACAAGAAATTTAACTGGTTATGTTATGTTAAGGATAGTTTGGATTCTCTTGGTATATCCAAATACTCTCAAATTTTCTAACCTTATGAACAATGACAATAAGAATACTTTGTTAAAACTGGCTGTTTTCTGTAAGAAAATTATGTCTACTTTCAGATAAATAGTTTGTTCTCATCATCCACATTATCAGTTACTTTTGCAATAATTTGTCATGTTTTACATGCTGTTCTGATTTTGTTACTATAACTGTTATTGTTATAATTGTTGTCAGATGCCCTTATGGGCCTTGACTTGATTAATAAAACTGTAAACTGTAAACTGATATATTTTGACATCTCTACCGCCCAAAATGGAGGTCAGAATGACGTTTGTACTGGTAAACAATTTACAGATATATTCAGTGTTGTCATATTATCTGCCTAAAAGTGTATATTTTTGTTTATTTATTTTTAGCTCACCTGTCACAAAGTGACAAGGTGAGCTTTTGTGATAGCGCGATGTCCGTCGTCCGTCCGTGCGTCCGTAAACTTTTGCTTGTGACCACTCTAGAGGTCACATTTTTCATTGGATCTTTATGAAATTTGGTCAGAATGTTCACCTTGATGATATCTAGGTCAAGTTCGAAACTGGGTCACTTGCCATCAAAAACTAGGTCAGTAGGTCTAAAAATAGAAAAACCTTGTGACCTCTCTAGAGGCCATAATTTTCAATGGATCTTCATGAAAATTGGTCAGAACGTTCACCTTGATGATATCTAGGTCAAGTTTGAAACTGGGTCACGTGCCTTCAAAAACTAGGTCAGTAGGTCTAAAAATAGAAAAACCTTGTGACCTCTCTAGAGGCCATATTTTTCACAAGATCTTCATGAAAATTTATCAGAACGTTCACCTTGATGATATCTAGGTCAAGTTCGAAATTGGGTCAAGTGCCTTCAAAAACTAGGTCAGTAGGTCAAATAATAGAAAAACCTTGTGACCTCCCTAAAGGCCATATTTTTCATGGGATCTGTACGAAAGTTGGTCTGAATGTTCATCTTGATGATATCTAGGTCAAGTTCGAAACTGGGTCACGTGCGGTCAAAAACTAGGTCAGTAGGTCTAAAAATAGAAAAACCTTGTGACCTCTCTAGAGGCCATACCCTTGAATGGATCTTCATGAAAATTGGTCAGAATGTTCACCTTGATGATATCTAGGTCAGGTTTGAAACTGGGTCACGTGCCTTAAAAAAGTAGGTCAATAGGTCAAATAATAGAAAAACCTTGTGACCTCTCTAGAGACCATATTTTTCAATGGATCTTCATGAAAATTGGTCTGAATTTTTATCTTGATGATATCTAGGTCAAGTTCAAAACTGGGTCACATGAGCTCAAAAACTAGGTCATTATGTCAAATAATAGAAAAAACGACGTTGTACTCAAAACTGGATCATGTGGGAAGAGGTGAGCGATTCAGGACCATCATGGTCCTCTTGTTTTTCTACTGTTTGTTTATCATTTAATCTAATTATACGGGTAGTTAAGCAAAAACTTCAAATTCCCAGTGCAGCTAGCTTGTTGTTTACACTCCCCAGCCATCCACCAAAGGCCTATTCCAGAAAATATCCTCCCCCCCCCCCACTCACACCCATGTAAAATACCCCCTCCCCTACCTCAGAACCCCCCACCACCCCCACATCACAACGGGAACCGCCTCATATCCTCTCCCAAACCCCACCCATGTAAAATACCCCCTCCCCTACCTCAGAACCTCCCATCACAACGGGAACCGCCTCATATCCTCTCCCCACCCCCCTACCTTGTAAAATACCTCATCCCCCAGGCCTCGATCTTAACCTACTTTTGCTGGAAGCCAGCAGGGCTACCAACCTGTGAAATCAAGTAGCCCGATC
>NW_026459268.1:0-51118 GCF_021730395.1 Mercenaria mercenaria | reverse complement strand
TTTAAAAAAATCTTTTGTAAAAACCCGCAAGGGGCCTATGATTTTGAATTTGTTGTTGATTCCCTTGTGGTCCTCAACAAAAATTGTTCAAATTATGCACCTGGGGGAAAAAGGCCTGCCCTGGCGGGTCCTAAATTTAACATAGTTTATAGGGGAAAAAAAGCTTTCGTTTACACTTTCAGATGCGGCTATATTACCAGGTGAGCGTTCGGGGGTTCTCATGACCTTTTTTGAGTTACCTTTATTTGCATAAGCAGAGATAATCCCCCGAAATACATACCCGCAATAATGCTTTGGGCTGTCGCGAAACCCGCCCTCGGGTCAAATGAATGATGAAGGGTTTGGGGGGTTTTTACGGCGAATCGAACAAAAGGTCTATATCGCCGAGAAATGTTAAATGGATTACGTTAATTGCAAGTAAATAAAACCATTGAAGTAAAAGCTAAAAATAATATGTAAAAAATCAAATGCAAACTTTAAAAAAAGTTTTAAAAGCGGTGTTTTAATAATAAAATAAGGTTCAGATTTTATGATTAAACCTTTTTCTTTCAAAAACTGCAAAATTTTGTCGGCAAATTTTGTGAAAGCTCTTTTAGAGATTAACATTGTAGTTGGTTGCGTGTGGATCGAATTTTTTTTCAGTCGTTAAAAATATGTTTAATAGTAAGGGTTTTTGACATGGTTACATTCAGGTTGATCTTCATTGTTCAGAAAATACATGAGTAAACCGAGTATGCCCTACCGACAACGAGAAAAAAAACAACTCCTCCCTGCGAACGATTATTTCCTTGGTGCCTTTTCCCAAAAGTGGGTTTTAAATTTTCACGAAGTTTTTTGAACAAAAGTTTGTTCCACGGGACTGCCATTTGTTAAAATGTTTTTGTTGATATTTGACCTAAAATAGTATATGGTTAATTTAAATTTAGATTGTTTTAAATGAAAGTGATTTCTTTGTGCAGTATCAGATCTTCTTTTCCATAAATCAACATGAATAGGAACCCAAAGAATTGATGGACTTTTAAAAGATAGTTCATGAACCCCTGGAAGAAGTTTTGAATGAGAGGATTTTCGATTAGGTTGTGTATTGATTGTATACAAAAAGTGAGTCGGAAAAGATGAAAAAACTTTTCTTCATTATTTCTGAAAAAAATTTAAAGGCCCCAAATAAATTGCTTTTGCTTTTGCTAAAAAAATTTGTAGCTTATTGGTAAACGTAATTTGATTGATGAGATGGCTACGCGGCACATCCAACCTTTGAATCATTTTTTTGAACCATCTGTATAATAGGAAAATGTCTTTGTAAGCGATTTATTTCTTTAAATTTTGGATTTAAATTTTTCGGGTTTGTCTCACCCCTTTTTCAATGCGGTTTTCATATCAAAAAGAACTGTTGGGAAATAAGTCCTGGTGGTGTTTCAGAATAAATTATTTTTTACATTAGAAATTCAAAATTGTTTCCTTTCATAGAATTATAAAGCGAAACCCAAAAAAGGTTTAATTTGTTTTGGTTTTCTGTCATCGAATCGTGGTATTGGGTTTAAATATGTTTTATGGAGGGTTGGATTTGTTGGCAGCCCCCCTCAGGCAATTTGCAATAAAAGTTTTTCACGTTGTAAAAAGGGAGGGTTCGTTTGCTTCAAATAAAAGCTTTAAAGGCTTGTTCTAAATGCGCCAAGGCAATACAAGACCTTGATTATGAATGTATCCAGATCGTAAATCGATTTTCTGGCTAAAACCATAAACAACACCCCCGTAATCTATTTTGGATCGAATAAAAGCTTATGTTTAACAAAACTTGCGATCTGTCCCAATCAGTTTTGAAATTCCCTTTTAAAAAGATTCAACTTTTTCAAAACTTTGGCTTCAGGTATTTTATGGGGTATAAAAGAAAGTTTTTATCAAAAAAAACCCCCAAAAAATTTTGTTTTCGTCAACAACGGGTATTTTTGTACCATTTAGAAACAGCTCAGGGTCACAATGTTTTTTCCCGAAATTTGACAAAAATGGCCATGAGTTTTGTTTGGGAAAATTTAAAAAAACCATTTTCCAGGGCCCCAAGTTTGAACTTTTTTCAAACTTGGTAATTGGCGTTCAATCGTAGCTATTTTTTGAACGTTTAACATATTAGAAAGTATAACATATAATAAACAATTATCCCGGGTTTACAAACATTTCCAAAATTTTTAAATTTTGTGCTAAAAAGTGTGACAGAAAAAATAAAAACCTTTGGAACCCTGTTCTTGCTCAAAAGAGTGAAAGGGTAGAACAAACGTCTTTAAAATTGCGATCTGATAAAAATTGCGATAAAAATGTTGGAAGACGCCCTTTTTAAACCTAAGTCGTTAAGAATTCAAAAAACCCTTATTTCCTGTGTGTCAAGGCTTTTTCTAAATCGAAAAAAGCAGCACTAAATGTTTTTTTAAACAAATGCATCACGAAAAAAATTTTCCAGTCGAAAAGATGATCAGTTGTGCTGCGCTGTTTGCGAAAACCGTTTTGAAATTTTTGTAATTGGGCCCTTTGAGATTAAAGGGGTAAAAAATAGTTAGAGTTGTTTCATAGTTCTGGTTTTACATAAAAATGGTAAGTGAAACGGTCTATAATTATGGGGTTAGGCTATCTTTCCGGGGTTTTGGGATTGGAATAACTTAGCTTCTCCCAGGAATCGGGAAAAAAATGCAGTTTTCCAGTAATATTTAAATTTCAATTTGGAGGCTAATGATTTTTGTGGAAAAGTTTTAAAAGTTGAAATGAAATTTGGCGGACCAGCGCGGTATCGTGACATTTATCTAAAGCGTAAAGAAATTTGTGAGTAAAAAAGATTTATTTAATCTTCTCTTATTTGAATAAAATTTTAAAAGGTTTGCTTTCTTTAGTGATTTTATGTTTAAAACCTTTTTCATAATTTTTTGATGAAGTTTTTTAAAAAAGTTTTCCCAAGTGTATTGGCAATGTCCTCTTGTGATGAATAGATGGTCTGTCTTTGTAAGATGGAAACATTGAAGATTTTCCTTTTCCACTTATTTTGCGAATCATTTCCCAGATTTTTTAACCGATGCCTAGAATTAATTTTTTGAAAGTATAATGCCATGTTTTTTTTTGCTTTTTTTATAGTTCTGCGAGTTTTTCTTCAGAATCTAAACTGATTGTAAGTTTTCTTTCGTCGGCCGTATATTGAACTTTTTAAGGGCCCCGCTCTACGTTTCGAACAGCGTTTACAATCATCTTTATACCAAGGCTTATTTTTTGTTTACCATTTCTTGAAGTTTTAGAAGGGACTTGTCAGCAATATCGGAAGAAGAATGAAAAAACCGTCAATAGGATCATAAAAAATTAAAAAAATTCCCCAAAGTAAAATCTTTTTTTAATAGCTTTTAAAAATTTGCTTCCAATAGCTTTAAAAATTGAAATATGAAGGGTGGTTGAGGGCAGATTAGAAGTATTTGAAATAAAAATTGGAAAAATGGTCATACCTGCAAATCCCCAACTTCCTTTAAAAATCAAGAAAGGTTCGGTTGACAAATTGTCAAATCAAGCAAAGAAAAGTTACCTGTTGCAGGTGAAGTACGTTTTGGATTGATCTTTAAAAACAGAGGGCATTTCTTTCAAAAAAATTTAAATTTTTGCCTTAGTGTTTTGTCAAACAGCCCCAGAATTCAGATGCCATTAAAATCTCCATAAGAAAAAATGGTTGGGGTAATTGTTTATAAGATCTCAAGTTCTTCAAGATTTGTTTATTTTTTGGGAGGTAGTAAACGAACAGTGTAATCGGTCGATGTAATGTTACGTTTTTTGAAACTGTTGGATACTTGTTTTTTAAACAATTTGTCTGTGCGGACATGCATTTTTTAAAAAATAATAGATGTACCCCCAGACGCCCTTTCAGTGTTGTGTTTATAAATTTTTAACATGAAAAAATTTTTGAAAGCTATTTTTCCGTTTCTTTAAAAATGTTTCACTAAGGCACAAAAGTAAAGGATTATTTTTTTGAAAAGAGAAGGGAATTTATTAAATTTTGTTTTAAAGTCACGGAAATTCCCACTGGAAATTTACTTTCCATTTACAAGGGCAAATAAAAATTAAACGATGGAAAATTAAATTTTTTGTGTTGCATTGTCGGGGGGAAACCCTTTTGATTTTTCCCCTCCTTTGTGTGGTTAAATGGGGGGGGAGAAAAAGGCGGATCGTCAATTTTCCCCCTGTTAACGGTTCATACATGAGGGAACGGTTAGGGGTTTGTAGGGATCATTTGCCCCTTTAAAAACCCAATCGTTCTCAAGTAAATTTTTTTTTTGGGGTTTGACTCCCCCCACGTTGTTTTGGGTTTGATAAAAACTTTTTGGCGTGCGACGGCGTACTGAATACTTAGGAACTTTTTTGTATAGTGGTGGAGTGTTGGTTTTAGCAGCTGCCTTTGAAGTTGAGCCCCCTCTAAAGGTTTTGTGGTACTTTAGGCTTTTTTTTTGGTACAGAAGTTTGGTTGGATTTTGTTGAGCAGTAGAATCTGTTTGAGTAAGGCATCAATTTTTTTGCACTGTGTTGATTTCTAGAGACAGATTTAGTTTTTGATGAATAATTTTTGTACGAGTGTTGGAGATGTAAATTTGGCTTTGGCAATTTTCTTGCTTCTGGAAATCCAATGCCCTGGTGAATTTGACATGAAAAACCTTTTTTTCGATTTTCCTGTTTGCAACACGAGACTTGGCTGATGTGGCCCGTTGCAGTTACAAACGAATGGACGATAAAGTGTCGGGGTCAGAGAATGTCCATCCTGTCCGCATTTTGGGCAAGTGTAACCCTTTGCAGTTTTTTTCATTTTGCCCAAACTTAAAGCAAAAATAGCATTTAAGAGGTTAGGAATTATGTTTAACTTTTGTGATGAGGTATCCAACTTTTTAGATGAAAAAGGGAAAAAAACGGGTCCAAAATTAAAAATAATAGTATTTGTGGAAATTTTTTTTCCCAATGCTTTATTTTTATACGTCTAGCAGCAGTACATTTGATCTGAAAGGGGCCCTTTCACAATTCGTCTCCCAAACCCCCGCAGGTCGGACAACGAATTTACCCCCCTTTTAGGTGTTCAAAATACGGTGTGCAAAACATTACGGGCCCGGGTTTTAAAATGAAATTTCGGGAAAGTAAATTTCGTGAATGTGAGGCTTTTTCAATTCAAAAAAGCAGATCACCAGTTCGCAGTTTTTTTTATGATTTCGGTACCCAGCAAAGCCCTTTGATGGTTTTTTCAATTTAAAATTTGGGGAAAGGCTTGAATTTTGAAATGTTTCGTCTGTTTATGGGTCAAAAGAAATCGCGGAAAAAGCCATGTTGGAAATGATGGTCGGTGAGGATTTCACCTTCCCTGCCGCAGAATCTGTTTCGGTTGCGGTCGTTTTTTTTTTGGTTTTCCATATTAAATGTTTCAAATTCGTCATGCAGCCCCCCCGCCCCGGAGTCCAACAAGGAACATGAAAACAGAGGGATTCCAGTATACATGTTTGGGATACTGTAGTTTTATATACTCGGCAGGATTTTTTAATCTTGTTCATTCACCGTTGAATGCAGAAAAACAAACATGGGATTCAAGGGATTTTTACTCTACCCAACCGATTGGCCTAAACCCCCGCTTTTAGGAAACATAGATTGAAGTACATATGAAAATATATTGTTAAAAATTTGTGTGAAAGTAAATGAGTTTATTGGCGCGTAAAATTGACAATCGCGAGTAAGACAGGTTTTTTTTAACGTATTTTTTTCCAAGTTTTTGTTTTTGAAAATATAAAAATTATACATAAGATGCAGTTTGAAAATAAGATAAAAATGTAAACGTAAAGGTGAGATTTCAGGTTGGCATGACTGCCCATTGATCGTATGGGCCAAAACGACCGCCGAACGTCTCCCCCGAATTAGAGGCCAAAAATGGTTTTGGGACCCACATCCCGGGAAAAAAGATGCGCACATGCAAAAAAGTACGCATCATTTTCCCCCGGGTGCCCGGGGCACCCCAACATCCCGGACCCCCTTCTCCCGGGTTACGGGCCCCCCACCCGGCAAAAGGGTGGCTCAAACGGGGAGTGTACCTCTGCATGGAATTCACCCGTTTTTCTATCCCCCCCGCTGGCAAGGGGCCCCTCCCCGGGGTCAATTTAAAATGGACTATAAAAGACATTTTATTTTAAAAAACAATTCAAAACGTTGGATGAAAGGAGTTGCTCCACAGTAATGTTTTTAGTATTTGTGAAATTTTTTGGGGGGGAGTTTGACCTAGCCCGCTAGTTGTATTTTGTTTCGGAAGTTATGGGTCAGGATGTATGTTTTCCCCCGACTCTTTTTGCAAAAAATTTTGCAAGTTTATATTTGCAATGTATTTAATTTTTTTTTAAATATGTCGTTTTATTGTATTATTGTTAATACTCAGAGTGCCCAATTATTTATGGTTTTGATAAAGTATAGTTAAATTGTTGCATGTATTGTAAATTTTTAATAATTACTTTTGTTAAAAATGTATATCTTTATTGTTTTGTTTAAAATTTTTTTTTACCTCTTTATTACTTTTTTTTGATTTTTTGCATGATAGGTATTGTGCAATTCTTCTCCACAATTTGGGGTCATTAAACCCCAGTGCCGCTCTAGTTTCCTCGATGTGCCCCCGCTTCACTACCCCCATCGAATAGTCGAGGCGCTGTTCCGTGACAGCTCTTGTTGTACTTCGAAAATTTTGAATATGACTTTTTCAGACGGCGATGGCGAGTTGGGGGGGGGCTCTTTTTTATTTTTTTCTCATTCAATTCTTTCCGTATCTCAACTTAACCCAAATGCCGCTCCATCAAAAAATTTTAGTGCAGTCTATTCCTCACTTGTTTCCACTGAATAACTCAATCCCCATAATTCCAGATTTGGTGTTACTACATACTTCAGTTTTTCCACTCCACTGGATGCCGGGTTTTTGTTTAAAGAACTTTTCCTAATTCCCTTTGTCTAATAGTATCTTTATATTTTTTTAAGAATTTTAAACATTTGGGGATTTACTGAATGATGATAACCTTTTTTCAGAAAAGATCCCAGATGAAATTTTAAAAATATATGTTTTAGGCATTTTTTCCCCGATACATGAGCAGTCTACTGTTCCAAGGGCTAAAAGCAGTGTGTGTATAAATGTGTTATATCTCAAATTGTTTTTCCCTCGTTTTTTGATGAAAAATGTTGAAAACACACACCAACACACACACAAAACATTGTTTTTTTAGAGATGGGATTTTATGTGAATTGTATAAAATCCCTTTTAAAATTTTAGTGATGAATATTAAAAAAAACTATTTTAAAAATTTAATTTTGTAATAAGTTTTTTCTCCTAGTCTCTCTTATTTCTTTTAAGAAATTTTTTTTTGTAAAAGTAAATGTATTATTTTTTTATTCATGCGGTGAGACTTAAAAACATATCTTATTTTACGTCCTGGCAAAAATTTCAAAATAAAAATCTGTATTACAGTACGTGGAATTGCTTGTTTTACACGATTTCTCTCTGTTTATACATGGGGGCATTCAGTCAAAAAAGTAGTTTTATGCATAATAGCAAAATACTCTAGGTTGTTGACAATCTGCATACAAGCATTTGTATAGCGCCGTATGAAAACTTAAACTGAAAACCGACATGAGTATTTTGATCAAAAGAACTTTACCAGTTTCCATCTTTTTTTCTGATCATGTAGCTGTTAGAGAAGCGGTATGATTTTAATTTACTGCAATGTAAATGTGTGCTATTGCGTTTCTCGCAAATCCAAATATTTTTTAGGCTTAACTTGAGATTTTTAGGATGAAATCTTCAAGTTGATAATTTGTTATTCTATGAGTAAAACTTAAAATCTAAATCCAGTTCAAAATTTATTAAATGAAAAAGTTTTGACTATTGTCCGACCAGCCACTAAAGTAAAGTGAGCCATTAAATACATTTGTTAAAGTTAAAAGTTTTTGTTCTTCCATTCCAGAAAATTTTAGTGTTGAATAAATAGTACAATGCGCTGGCGATTTACAATTTTCGACTGGTGTCGTGAAAGATTTAAGTACGATTTGGAAAATTAAGTTCTAAAATGAAATTTTATACTAAAAAATTCTATAATCCCTTGTTCTTTATTTCACTAATATATTATATTAGCGTATTTTCACTAATTAATATTTTTTACCAGCGATTTGAAAAAACCAGTAAAGTAAAATTAGAAGTCATTGTTAAAGATCCACATGCTTAGATATTCCAGTTTTAAATTTAGATATTTTTCCCCCACAAATTAATTCTACATAATGAATTTTGACTAGCAACTAAACGATAAAAAATAAATTTTTACAGAATTTTAAAAAAAATAGTATTTATCATATTATAGTGAAAATGTCGTATAAAAACAGATTTTTGAAAAACTGATTCTGTTAATGATATTGGACATGCTATATTCCAAATTTTTAAAAAAAAAAAAATGAATAAATGATGTTAGGAGCTAGTCTAAAGAATAAATGAAAAAATTTGGGTTTTTTTAAGTTTGAGAGGGTTGTCAATAAAAAGTATGTGGTATGCAGTTTTACATCACAAAGTCACTGGCCCTAGCTTTATGATTAATTTAAATTTACAGCAATCTGTTTCTATCAGTGACAAAGAATTAACACTACCCCGTCAAAGATCTGTCAAATGACAACTATCGGGATTAATTGCATATTATGCATATATGAAGAAATTAACAAAGATAAATCCCGTAATACCTGTCAAAAACTCTTTAAAATTTGTATAAACTTTAACTAATAATGTTACGTTTTGATTAAAAAATGATTAAAAAGTATACCAAAAGTGCTCATTACTGAAGCCTAAAGGACCGCGTGTCTTATTACACGACATCGGATAATAATTTTCATATTTTTTACTTATTTTTTTTTTTTATTATTAAACCAGACTGATTTGTTATTATACTAGATTTATATGATTTTATACCAAAATGTCATTTATACATTTTTCTTGAACGTGAACAAAAAATAAAAATTAGCGCGGATAAAATTAACTTTTTTTTTGTTGCAGCTACAATTTGAACTTTGATTAAAACTTGTAAATTTTTTGCAAAAACCTCAAAAAAAAAAGACGGTGAAATTATACTCCCTAAATTTGTAATCCAGCTCCCAGTTTCCACCCGGGTTTCGCATCTAAGCCATGTCAAGTTGATAGAATAATAGAATGGGGAGACTCTTACATTTTCGTCAAACATGATATATAATTATTAGTTAAAATGGTATATACTGTGGTATTGTCCAGTTTAATTGTTTTTTAAATTTTTTTTAAAAAGCTCTTTTTCATGATTTGTTAGATCATCTTTTTATTGATATCTTTAACTAGCATTTTAAAATAAAATATACATACGTTAGTTGAAACTGGCTTCTCTCCTTATTCAAGTAAATGCCATAAATAGACACAAACAATTAAGGATTCATTTCAGAGAAGTCAAGCATTGTTTTAAACTTTAGGGACATATTAACCTTATATTAGCTTAATGGAAATTTAAATGGCTTACATGAACACATCCTTCGATTTTATATAATAAATGCTTTTTTAACGTTTATTACAGACAGAAGCATTCTCGTATTTGTAGAAAATCTTAAACAGCCTGCAGAGTCGTGGACGGTGGATCATATTGACCACGACCATGTCAGAGCATTGATAAAACAATTCCATTAATCACAAGGTATATTCGGAATACTTTTCGGCTTGTCGTGAAGGAGATACTGCGTACAGAAAGTGGAAACCATCGAACAACAAGCTATTAATAATATGAATATACAAGGCAGATTTTAATAAGCCATGCACGTAATGATTAACACATACAAACTTTAAGGATTAATTGACAGACTCCAAAAAAATAGTTGGCTGCACAATGTCTACAATACAGTCATTAAAAACATAATATAAGAAAATTAGTCTAAAGAAACATCAAGCGCAGCATCCTTCCGCCGCTATATCCACAGAAATACAATATCGGTAAGAAAAAATCCCCCGACGCTGAATAAAGATAGCAGACAGTGTGCACAAAACATTTAACATAGAAATATATTAGCGGAAAAAAGAAACTGTGTACTGTATATAGGAAATCGCAAAAACATGGTTTTATCTGACCTATATTTAACACCATCTCAGCTGATATGGTTATTGCATCAGCAAATGACCGAGAGGGATACACAGCTTACCTCATAATGATGAAGGGTATATAAATTTCATTAACTTTTACATGATAATTATGCACCAAATTTCAGAACTTTAAGGACTGCATAAAAGGGCCAAACTTTTTGACAGATAAGCCCTTTTAAAAACTCACCATTTTCAATGAACTGTTACTAATATCTTCATTTTAATGTGTTTGCAGTAGTCCCACTGCTCGGGTGCAGCAAGCCGTGTGGGGTCTGGGGAGCAAGGAAAAGTGAAAAGAGTATTGTCAACTGCTTTTAGACACAGGGAAGTAAGGTATGCATGTAAATATTTTTATTTGTAGATCTGCTTTATAACATAATTTGATGAAAGTAAAAGCTAGTTTCAAGATATTTAAAATAATTGGAGACAAAAAACATTGAATTTTAATTCCAGTATCGCGAGGAACAACAGGATCTGTATTGATCAACATTTTATGGTTTTATTTTACTTTTACCTTAAAACTTCAAAGTCAAATTAATCATCGAGTTTACAATGTATTTTCTTTTGCAATATAATTATAAATATACTGATGGTATTGTTCAAAGCCTTTTAATGAGATGACGCTTTATATTTGTCAAGTTTCGTTAAAATCCAGACAGGACTAATAAATGGAAAATTAGGGAGAAAGTACTTAAGCAGTGAACGTACGTGCATGCGTGCGCGCGTCAAATATACTGGACATCCACGTGATACATCTGCAAATCGCTAACTTGAATAGAAAGACCATCCAAGGATCATCCCTGACGGACGCCGGACGGTGAGCGATCACAATTGCTTACTCTGAGCCTCTGGCTCAGGTGAGCTAACAATAAATTGAAACTCTAAATATATCTTTAGCATCATATCTACATGTGTTGTAACAATCCTAATAGCTCAAATTTGTGCATTTGATGGAATTATGCCCCTTGGTGTATCTTCCTTTTGAAGTAGAGGTCTCTTATTCAGACATATATTCATTTTACAGTCAAATCCCCAAATAGTGGAGCGCGCTGTCTTACATACAGCTCTTGTTCCAGCTGTTTGGCGACGGATTAAGACAACTGAATGTGTTTTCTTTGAACTGTCTCATTAGTCTTTACATTGATACAGGAAAATCGAAGTATAAAGCAGAGCAGCAGCCACCGTGGTGGGAGAGGACGGGAATCCCCTTCATATCCCCACATAAAAGTCGTATGTAGATATTCAAGTCGCCATATGACCAATTATTGTATCGGTGCGACGTTAAACCCAACAAAATAAAATAAAACTAAATTGAAACTTTGAGGACTCGTTGATCGTCATGATCTCAATCTGTCGGGAAGAAAGCATAACTGTGTCAACATTTTTGGCTGATTTATGGCCCTTTTTGGACATGGAAATCAGTTTAATTTTTCACATCTGTCCATATTTTGTCTATCCTATTTGTCATTCGGCTTTAGAACTTCTTTGTCATTGTATTCTACATATGTAAGGAAGGGAAAGTAGTATAACTAGGACAGGGACTTTTGTTCAGTCATGGCTCTTTTAACATAGTGTTTCACATATAATTCCATATAATGTCTAAACTGTTTGATATTTGAACACTTGTTAAGCATCACAGTCACATATAACGAGATAGTGCAAGACTTATCCACTTATCTTTTCTTTCCTTATTTTGTCTGAATATCTCTGGTAATATTTTGACCTCAAACTTACATCAATACATCGCTGTCAAAAATTAACTCGTTGAATGAATGGATACTATGTAATCATTCTTTTTATTACTTCTGTAATTTTCTCTTTATCACAGTTATTTTTCTCCTTCTTTCAGCTGAAGGTAAGGGTCTGCCCACGAGGGAGTTGGAGACTCTATTAAGAAGTTATGATGAAGGGTATATAAATATCACTACTTTTTACATAATAATTATGCACCGAATCTCAGAAAAAGGAATGCATAAAAGGCCCATACTTTTTTTACAGATAAGCACTTTTAAAAATTCACAATTTTCAAGGAACTGTTACATATCTTCATTTTAATGCGTTTGCAGTAGTCCCACTGCTGAAATTTCAGATGGCAGATAGCAAATGGTGTTCATTTTTAGGGGAGGGGGTTTTGAGAATATTTTGATTAATCGTTCATGTGGGACAGTGCGATAAAACATTACATCGGACAATTAAATTGTTGCTGAAGATGCTGTTTGTTTTGTTTACAAAGGTTTCTCTGCTTTGGATATACTGCTGAACCTTAAATAGATAGTACGAGTAAAGAATAGATGTGTGGAAAGTTTAAACAACCAGAAAGAAAGACTAAACAAATTGTAAAATTTCTAATGTATTACACAACTTTGTATAATAATTACATACAGTTTGTTTGAGTAGAAACAGGTTATTTACTGAATATTAACTTGTTTCAGACCATAACAAACGTTACGTACGTATTTTTATGCACACAACGTGCATATAGAACAAGATACAAGAAACATCGTTCAGGTCCAAACCATCCAAATGCCCTGACAAAAGGAAATTTCGGATTGGACCACTTATAACGCAGAAAAAAGTCATCCAATATGGATCATTACAGGAGACTGTACTTCTAAAACTGCTTACATTTATTTTCATTTTATAAGACGAAACGGCGGAGAGCCAGTCAGGCCGCATCCCATGGAACGCCACGAGGCCGAAGAAGCAGGTGTTTAAGGCGAACTGGATCAACAAGATACACAGACCCCACAGGTAATATAATTGATCGTTTAATCACACAAAGAAGACAGTTAACCAAACCAAATGATCAACATTGATCTACCTTTCAGGCTAATGTATGTACTGCGATATCAATAATATTCGTGGGGGCTAATTTCAGTGGATTTCGTGGTTGAGTCAATCCATCAAATTTAATCCCAACAAACAAGACAAATTCCCATTCATTTTATGTTCAAAAGTTGAAATCCACGAATTCATATCCCCACGAAATTGTCATTTTGACCAAAACCACGAAATTTTATGTCCACGAAATTAAAAGATGTAATATATTATTCGTTACTTTCTTAACCCAGTCGCTAGCATTAAACCGTAAAAAATAGCATTTTATATACATTGTATAACCAAGACAATAATTTTGTAAAGAAGTTGCAACTTTGCGATGCATTGCTGTATGGCTGTTTTTGGGGTGCTCTGTTTTTTTTGAGAAATCTACCCTTATATTTTATACCTAGAAAAAAATCGTTTTAGCTCCAAGAACTCGGCTATTATATTTCAGGTGGTTCGGGTGCAGCAAGCCATTTGGGGTCTGGGGAGCGAGGAAAAATTAAAAACAGTTTTGTCCAGTACTTTTAGGCACAGGGAAGTAAGGTATGCATGTAAATATTATTATTTGTGATCTGCTTCATAACATAATTTGGTCAAAGTAAAAGCTAGTTTCAAGATATTTAAAACAATTGGAGACAAAAAACGAACTTTAATTCCTGTAGGCTATTGCGAGGAACAACGGGATCTGTATTGATCAACATTCTATGGTTTTATCACAGGTGTTTGAAACTCTATCAACGAAATATATGCGCAAGTTAGATCACTCGAAGAGATCATAGATCTCTGAAAGAGATCCAGTACTTTTTCATAGTATATATTAGGTGGGTGGGATATGGTAATGCATATATTTATTGATTGAGCTTCAAGCGCCTGTGTTTTTTACTTTTACATTAAAACCTCAAAGTCAAATTAACCATGAAGTGTTCAATGTATTTTCTTTTGCAATATAATTATAAATATACTGATGGTATGTTTCAAAGCCTTTTATTGATATGATGCTTTATATGTGTCAAGTTTCATTAAAATCCAGACATGACTAAGAAATGTAAAATTAGGGGAAAAGTGCATAAGCAGTGAACGTACGTGCATGCGTGAGCGCGCCAAGTATACTGGTCATTCACGTGGTGCAACTGCAAATCGTTAACTTGAATAGAAGGTACTTACATTGTGTAGATTTTTTTCATGATATTCGTAGTACAACATTGTAGATTTTATACTAGCATCTCGGCCTTTTTGACTGATTCGTTAAGGTTGCCGACATTAAATCAATTGCACTTTAACCACCTAAATTCAAGCATTTATAAATTTTCCAATATGTCCTAATTTGTGTCGGTACTAGGCTAAAAACAAAATGAAAACATAACTCATTTAATGAATGAATGAGTTGGGTTTTACGGCGAACCGACACAAAAAGGTCATATATCGCCGAGAAAACAAGTTAAAATGAATTACGTTAATTGTAAGCATCTATAAAACTTTTAAAAAGTAAAAAGGTATTACATATATAGCGTAAAAAGACAATTGCAAACATAAAAATGTAAAACATGTAAATAAAAATCAAATCAAGTTCAGATTTTATGATATATGCCTATTTGTTTCAAAAATTGCAAAATTTTGTCGGCAGGAATTTGATCAAACAACTCTTTTTAACGATTCTACTTTTATAGTATGATTGCGCTGTGGATCGAAGTCAACACAGTTGATTAAATATGTTTAATAGAAAGCGGGTGTTGACAGGGTACACACTAAGGTTGATCTTCATTGTTCAAAAGATACGAATGAGTTAACCGAGTATGACCTATTCGACAACGAGAAAGAACAACTTCCTCCCTGCGAACAGAATGAATGAATGAATGAGTTGGGTTTTATGGTGAATCAACACAAAAAGGTCATATATCGCCGAGAAAAAGTTAAATGAATTACGTTAATTGTAAAGCACCTATAAAAACTATTAAACAAAAAGGTATATACATAATATAGCGTAAAAGACAATTGCAAACATAAAAATGTAAAAACAGTAAATAAAAATCAAATAAAGTTCAGATTTTATGATATAGCCTATTTGTTTCAAAATTGCAAACTTTTGTCGGCAGGAACTTGTTCAAAACAACTCTTTTAACGATTCTACATTATAGTATGAAATTGCGCTGGGGATCGAAGTCAACACAGTCGATTAAAAATATGTTTAATAGAAAGCGGTGTTTGACATGGTACACATTCAGGTTGATCTTCATTGTTCAAAAGATACGAATGATTTAACCGAGTATGAACTATTCGACAACGAAAAGAAAAATTCCTCCCTGCGAACAGATCTATTTTCCCTGGTGCCATTCACCTAAAGTGGTTTAATTTCACGAAATTTATTGAACGAACCATTTTCCATGAAGACTGCCATTTAGTTAAAATGTATTTGTTGATATTTGACCTAAAATCAGTATATGGTAATTAAATTTAGATTGATTTAATGAAAGTGTTTTTCTTTGCTGCGGTATTCAGCATCCTCTTTTCCCATAAATTTACCAACATGACAGGAATCCAACAGAATATGATGGACTTCTTAAAGATAGTTCATGAACCTTGACAAGAATATTTTGAATTAGAGGATTTTCTGTATGACGGTTTGTGTATTGATTGTAATACAGAAAGTGAGTGGGAAAAAAAGATATAAACTTTTCTTTATTATATTTCTGAAATAAAATTAAGGGCCAAATCAATAGCTTTCCCTCGGCTGAAAAAATTGTAGGGGTTATTTGGCAAACGTAATTTTGATTGAGGGCAGATGGCTAA
This sequence comes from Mercenaria mercenaria, assembly GCF_021730395.1. Classification (NCBI taxonomy): domain Eukaryota; kingdom Metazoa; phylum Mollusca; class Bivalvia; order Venerida; family Veneridae; genus Mercenaria; species Mercenaria mercenaria. Next base: position 35,358 of record NW_026459268.1, on the reverse strand, counting down.
CGGCGCACATCCAACTTTTGAATCATCTTTAGAACCATCTGTAAAAATGGAAAATGATCTTTGTAAGTCGACTTGATTTCATTATATTTGGACTTGAATATTTCAGGGTTTGGGTTTCAGACTTTTTCAAGGCAGTTTTCATATCAAAAAGACTGTTGGAGAACTAAGAGTCCATGGTGGTGTATTCAAAACTTAGTTTTCTTTTATATCATCAAATTAAAAATCTGTTTCCTTCATAGAATTGCTGATGCGAAACCCAAAAAGGTTTTTTATTTGTTTTGGGTTTCTGTCATACGAATCCTGGTACTTGGGTTTAAATTTGATTTATGAGCAGGATTGGATTTGTTGGCAGCTACCCTCAGAGCATATTGAAATGATAGTTTTTCACGTCTCGTGTAAAGGGAGGGTTCGTTTGCTTCAAAAATACAAGCTTTCAACAGGCGATGTTCTAAATGCGCCAAGAGCAAACGAAGACCTTGATTATGGATAGTATCCAACATTTGTAAATACGATTTTCTGGCTGAACATAAACAACACAACCGTATCTAGCTTGGATCTAATCAAAGCTCTATACGTTTAACAAACCTTGCGATCTGCTCCCCAATCAGTATTTGAAATGCCCTTTAAAGATTCAAGGGTTTTCAAACATTTAGCTTTCAGGTATTAATGTGTAATATAAAAGATAGCTTTTTTATCAAAAATAACACCAAGAAATTTTGCTTCGTCAACAACGGGTATTTTTGTACCATTTAGAAAAAGCTCAGGGTCACAATGTTGTTTCCGTAATTGACAAAAGTGGACACACTGAGTTTTTGATCGGGAAAAATTTTAAAAAACCATTTTCCATGGCCCAAGTTTGAACTTTATTCGAACACAGCGTAATTGGCGTTCAATCGTACGCATATTTTTTGAACGATAACTATTAGAAAATCATAACATATAATGAAAAATCTGTCCCGGGTGACAAACATTTCACAATATTATTAATTTTGATGCTAAAAAGTGTGACAGATAAAATAAAACCTTGTGGAACTCCCTGTTCCTGCTCAAAAGAGTCAAAAGGGTAGAACCAACACGTACTTCAAAATTGCGATCAGATAAAAATTTGTGATATAAATGTTGGAAGAGGGACCTTTTAAACCTAAGTCTTTAAAGATCATTCATAATACCAAAACTTCCATGTAGTGTCTTAGCTTTTCCAAATCGAAAAAGCAGACCAGATGCTCTTTTTTAAAAAATGCATCACGATAAAATTTTCCAGTCGAACAAGATGATCAGTGGTGCTGCGCTGCTTGCGAAAATGCTTTGAAGTTAGTTTTTTAGGCCTTGATATTCAAGATACCAAACTACCCCTAGAATTGATCATACGTTTTTGGTTTTTACATAAAAATTTAGTAAGGGCTATCGGTCTATAATTACTGGGGTTTCGTGCTATCTTTCCCGGGTTTTGTTATTGGAATAACTATAGCTTCTCTCCAGGAATCTGGACAAATGCCAGTTTTCCATGTAATATTAAAAAATTTCAAGTAGGAGGTCAAATGATTCTTGTGGTAAATGTTTTAAAAGTTGATAATGAATTTGGTCTGGGCCAGCTGGCAGTTCATGACATTTTATTTAAGAGTCAAGCATTCTGTGAGCGAAAAAGGTTTATTATAATCTTCATCATTATTTGAATCAAAATTTAAGGTTTACTTTCTTTAGTTGATTTAATGTTTTGAAACCTTTTATCATAATTTGGGTTTGATGAAGAGTTTTTTTGAAAAGTTTCACCAATGTTTATTGGCAATGTCCTCCTTGGTAAGGTGCAAAAGACTGGGTCTGATTTGTAAACATGGGTAACATTTGAAGTTTTCCTTTTCCACTTATTTTACGAATCATTCCAGGACTTTTTTAACCGATGACTAGAATAAGTTTGGAAACGTATGAATGCCATGATTTTTTCTTTGCTTGTTTTTTTAGTTCTGCGAGCTTTAGCTCTCAAGATCTTAACTGATTGAAGATTGTCTTTTTTTTGGCCGTATATTGAATTTTTTAATGGCCGCTCTACGTTTTCGAACAGCGGTTCTTACAATCATCCATCATACCCAAAGGGTTATTTTTATGTTTACCATTTCTTGAAGTTTTGGAAAAGGAATTGTCAGCAATTTCGGACAAAGCACCGAAAACCGATCAATAGGATCATAAAAATTGGTAAATTTTTCCAAAGTCAAATCATTTTTACATAACGTTTGAAATTGCTTCCAAAAAGCTTTATTAAAATTTGAAATATGAAGGGTGGGGCTGAAGGCAGATTAGCGTATTTGTTTGTTTGTTTGTTTGTTTTGGTTAACGCCGTTTTTCAACAGTATTTCAGTCATGTAACGGCGGGCAGTTAACCTAACCAGTGTTCCTGGATTCTGTACCAGTACAAACCTGTTCTCCGCAAGTAACTGCCAACTTCCCCACATGAATTATCAGAGGTGGAGGGCTAATGATTCAGACACAATGTCGTTTATCAATTTGTCACGGAGGGAAAAAATACGCCTCGCCCGAGGATCGAACTCGCGACCAAGAGGTCCGTAGACCAACGCTCTTACCTACTGAGCTAAGCGGGCGGGCTTTTTGACGTATTTGAAATAATAAATTTGGGGAAAAGGTCACTGCCATGCAAGTCATCCAGTACTTTCCATTCAAAATCAAAAAAGATGTTTCGATTGCAAATTGTTAAATCAAGCGAAGAAAAGTTACCTGTTGCAGGGTGAAGATACGTTTTGGAATTTATCATTTAAAAAACAGAGGGCATTTTTTCAATAAAAGTTTTTAATAATTTGACCTCTAGTGTTGCTGTCAGAACAGCCCCAAAATTCATGGTGACCATTAAAATCTCCCCTAAGCAAAAATGGTTGTGGTAATAGTTTTTTTAAAAAATCATAAAGATCTTCAAGATTTAGTTTAAAAATTGGGAGGTATATAAATCGAACCCATAGTAATTGGTCGATGCAATGTACGTTTATTGCAACTGACTGAATATTTGTATCTAGAAAAATTTGTCTGTGTGGACATGCATTTTTAATAATAATAGATGTAAACCCCCAGAAGCCTGTCAGTGTTAGTATTAATGAAGTTATACACTGAATTTTTGAAAGCTATTTTGTCCGTTTCCTTTAAAAATGTTTCACTAAGACACATAAGTGAAGGATTATATTTCGATAAAGAAGGAGAATTTCATTATAATTTGCTCTAAGTCCACGGCAATTCCACTGGTAATTTTACTTTCCATTTACATTCTAATATTTGTTGAAAAGGGTAAACAAAAATTGGACGACTGGGAAATTTAAAAAGATATATTAGTGCTGCATTGACTCAGGAGGTGGGGACCCTCTTGATCTTCACCTCCTTTGTGCTTGCAAACGGGGCGGGGCAGACAATGGCGGATCGTCATCATCCTCCCCCGTCAACCGGTTCAGATCAAGAGGGAACCGGTTATGGGTTTTATGGGATCATTTGATCGCTTTCCAAACCCCCTCAGTTTTCAAGTCAATTTTTGTCTGGGTGTTTGACTCACCCCACGTTGATTAGAGTTTGATGAAACGTTTTGTCGTGACGACGGCGCGTACTTGAATTTTCTTAGGGACATTTTGTATTGCTGGTGGCAGTGTTGGTTTTGCAGCTGCCTTTTGAACTTTAGATGGCCCGCGAAGGTTTTGCTGGTACCTTAGGCTTTTCACTGATATATCTTGGCAGGTACAGAGTCAGTTTGCGTAGATGCGTCAAAAAAAGTTGTTGATTTGTTAGTTTAAATTTATTTTGGGATTGCAGAATATGATGTTGTGGAAGATGGAGACATAAATTTAGTATTCGCGATTCGGTCTGGCTTCAGGGAACCCAATGCCCTGTGTGAACTTGACATGGAGGACCTCCTTTTCGATTCTCCATGTCTTGCAGTCGCAGACCTGGCTGAATGTTCCCCGCCGCAAATTTACACAGCACAATGGTCTATTACACCTGTCAGGCTCATGAGAATAACCATTCCCGTTTACATTTATGACAGATGTTTCTCTCCTTTGCAGTTTGACTCGTTATGACCAAATTTGAAACAGTTGTAGCATTTAAGGGAATTCGGTATATACTGGGTGACCTTTGTTTGGAGATAGCCTACTCTTTACCAAAGACGGAAGAAATGGAATGCCAAAAGTAAGTATTATAGTGTTTGTAAAAATTTCTTTTCCATTTTCGTTTTATTTTGACCCGTCTAGCTGCAGTAACATGTTGATCAGCAAGACCTTGCACAATTCCGTCTCTGATACCCCAGCAAGATCAGGGCAACGAATGACCCTCTTGAGGAGTTCAGAATACGGTGTGCAGGCACTTGCAAGATGGCCCAAAAAATGATGTTGTACCAAGTAGATTTTGAGCATGAGCCGCTTTATCAACTTCAACGAGAAGATCCCCAGTACGTAGCTTTTTGACAGATTTTGGTACATCAGCTATACTTTCAAGAGTTTTCTCTATTACAAAAGGTGAGATGCTTGTCATCCTAAAGTTTTCGACTGTTGATGAATGAGAAGGAATCGAGGAAATGGAATGTTTGAATTGAAAGGTCGGTGAGAATAATTCCCACCTTCCACGCCGTCGGAGTCAGTTTCGGTATGCGGTCTTTTATTTTTGTTTTTGGTTATCCATGTTAAATGATGGTAATCGTCACTCGCAGCCCCCACCCGCCATGGAGTCCAACAAGGGAACATGTTAAACAGCAGATATCCAGCTCATGCTTTTTAGGGATACTGTAGTGATATACTCGGGCCCGGTATTTTACAATCTTGTTTAAATCACCAGCTGTATTGCAGAAAAGCAATCATGGGATTCAAGGGTTGTTACTCTACCCACCCCATTTTGGCCCTAAGCCACCGCCTTCTAGGAAACATAGATTGAAGTATATATGAAAATATATATTGTGAAATAAATTTGTGTGAACGTAATATGAGGTTTGCTGAATTGCAGTAAAATGTGACAGTAGAGCAGAGTAAAATTAGATTTGGGGTAACGTATTTTGTTTCAAAATTATGTTTGTGAAAATATAAAAATGAAAACATTAAGATGCAGTTTGAAATAAACAATAGAAAATGTAAACGTAAATATGAGATTTCCTAGGGCTTGGCATGACTAGCCGATTGATCGTATCGGGCCAATACGACCGCCAAAACGTCTACACCGAATTCGAGGCCAAAGATGTGTATTGGCACCCACATCCCGGGAAGACGATGCGCACATGCAAACAAGCACGCATCATCTCCCCGGGATGCTATGGGGCACCTCAACATCCAGGACCCTCCTCTCCGGCTTACGGGCCGCCACCCACGGCAAACAGGTGGCTCCATTTTCGGGGGAGTCGTGCCCCTCTGCATGGAGATACAGCCAGCATTTTCTATCCCCCCGCCGGCAAGGGGCGCATAACTCATTCAGGATGATTATATGATAAGACCTATCAGTTTTATATACATTACTCCTTTGACAGCAGCATTGTTTACTGAAAAATATTTTTTTCATTAACTAATTTTTATAGTTTTGTCATGAGAAGAAAAAGAGCCAGGAGAAACTTTTTGGAAACGTAAGTTGTTTAGCTGAAAAGATTTAATTTCCACGCAACCCTCAAGTAAATATTTAAGAAATGATAAGGCCTGAATGATACATTGTTTCGCGTAATCTGAACGAAAAACTCTGGTTATTCTATGATAAATCACACTTGAGAACTTATTATTTGGATTCTAACACGAAATGTTAGAAAAAAAGTGGTAACTACCTTTTACGACCGGGCTACGCACCTGGATCGAATGACGTCATTGCACGCGAGTGGTATATTGCAGAATAACCCGAGATAGATTTTGCTCTACATGTATATACAAATGTAGGTTATTTGCTGGTCGTGTTAGAATGTTCTTTGTAGTTGATTTTTCTACATATTTCAAACTGTTTGGAAAATTTAGAAATTTATTCTACAGTAATCATCTCCGAAATTTTCTGTTATGCTTTACAGTATATGATGATAAAATCTTGAGAGAGGGTGAGTTTGTTTTGTTTGTTTGTTTTGGGTTTAACGCCGTTTTTCAAAAGTATTCCAGTCATGTAACGGCGGGCAGTTAACCTAATCAGTGTTCCTGGATTCTGTACCAGTACAAACCTGTTCTCCGCAAGTAACTGCCAACTTCCCCACATGAATCAGAGGTGTAGGACTAATGATTTCTGACACAATGTCGTTTATCAAATAATCACGGAGAACTTACGCCCAGCCCAAGGATCCGTAGACCGACGCTCTAACTACTGAGCTACGCGGGTCGGTCTGCGGGAAGGTGAGTAGTACTTGCTTAATCACCTCCCATGATAAAGAGTGTAGGTATATCTTACTTCACTTATATTCGCCAGCTGTTGTCTCAAACAGGAAATAGGTTGTATATTGTTTAGCTAATACTGAGGTACTACTGCTCACTATGGTAAGTGAAACCAACGTGTTATCAACTCTCACGCAAGGAAAGAATCGCCGTTTATGAAACAAGATGTATTGACTTACATCTGTAATGAGGTAAATACAGACAGAATAAGTCAATTTTAGCTAGACGTTAAAGCTTAAGTAGATATGAATACCACGAAACAAAGCTGTACAATGACTGACCTCAGGAGCAGATTTACATGATATATGGTTTGACGAGTGATTGTAGCTGGCTTCGAATCACTTATCTACACTTCTACCCAGTTGCACGTCCATGCCTGAAGGAACTTCACCGTCAAATGAATGAATGAATGAGTTGGGTTTTACGGCGAATCGACACAAAAAGGTCATATATCGCCGAGAAAAAAAGTTAAATGAATTACGTTAATTTTAAGCATCTATAAAACTATTAAAGTAAAAGGTATATACATATATAGCGTAAAAAGAAAATTTGCAAAACATAAAAAAGTAAAACAGTAAATAAAAATCAATAAAGTTCAATTTTTTATGATATATGCCTATTTGTTTCAAAATTGCAAAATTTGTCGGCGGGAACTTGATCAAACAACTCTTTTAACGATTCTACATTATAGTATGAATTGCGCTGTGGATCGAAGTCAACACAGTTGATTAAAATATGTTTATAGAAAGGGGTGTTTGACAGGTACAAACTCAGGTTGATCTTCATTGTTCAAAGATACGAATGAGTTAACTGAGTATGACCTATTCGACAACGAAAAGAACAATTTCCTCCCTGCGAAAAGATCTATTTCCCTGGTGCCATTCACCTAAAGTAGGTTTAATTTCACGAATTATTGAACGAAGCATTTTTTCCCTTAAAGACTGCCATTTAGTTAAAATATATTTGTTATATTTGACCTAAAATCAGTAACGGTAATTTCAATTTGATTGATTAATGAAAGTGATTTCTTGCTGCGGTACAGCATCCCCATTTCCATGATATAAACATGACTAGGAATCCAACAGAATATGATGGACTTCTTAAAAGATAGTTCATGAACCTTGACAGAATATTTTGATGAGAGGATTTTCTGTATACGGTTGTGAAATTGATTGTAATACAGAAAGTGAGTCAAAAAGATGATAAACTTTTTTTTATTATATTCTGAAATAAATTAAGGGCCAAATCAATAGTTTTTCCCTCGGCTGAAAAAATTGTAGCGTTATTTGGCAAGCGTAATTTTGATTGATGCAGATGCTAACGGCGGAAACATCCAACCTTTGAATAATCTTTAGAACCATCTGTATAAATTGGAAATGACTTTGTAAGTGACTTGATTTCATTATATTTGGACTTAAATATTTCAGGGTTTGTTTCAGACTTTTTCAAGGCGGTTTTTCTTTATCAAAAGAAACTGTTGGAGAACTAAGAGTCCATGGTGGTGTTTTCAGAACTAGTTTTCTTTGTATCATCAAATTCAAAATCAGTTTCCTTCATAGAATTGCTGATGCGAAACCCAAAAAGGGTTTTTATTTGTTTTGGTTTTCTGTCATACGAATCCTGGTATTTGGGTTTAAATATGATTTTATGAGCAGGATTGGATTTGTTGGCAGCTACCCTCAGAGCATATTGTAATGACAGTTTTTCACGTCTCGTGTAAAGGGAGGTTCGTTTGCTTCAACTTTACAAGCTTTCAACAGGCGATGTTCTAAATGCGCCAAGAGCAATACGAAGACCTTGATTAGGGAATAGTATCCAGCTCTGTAAATACGATTTTCTGGCTGAACCATAAAACAACAACCGTAATCTAGCTGGATCGAATCAAAGCCTATACAGTTTAACAAAACCTTGCGTTTCTGCTCCCCAATCAGTATTTGAAATTACCTTTAAAAGAATTCAACGATTTCAAACATTTGGCTTTCAGGTATTTTATGTGGGGGTATAAAAGAAAGCTTTTTATCAAAAATAACACCAAGAAATTTTGCTTCGTCAACAACGGTATTTTTGTACCATTTAAAAAAGCTCGGGGTCACAATGTTGTTTCCGTAATTTGACAAAAGTGGACACACTGAGGTTTTTGATTGGGAAAATTTAAAACCATTTTCCACCCGCCCAAGTTTAAACTTTTTTTAAAACACTGCTGTAATTGGCGTTCAATCGTACGCATATTTTTTGAACGAAACATATTAGAAAGTCATCAACATATAATGAACAATCTATCCCTGGTGACAAACATTTCACAATATTTTTAAATTTTGTGTGCTAAAAAGTGTGACAGATAAAATAAAACCCTTTGTGGAACTCCCTGTTCTTGCTCAAAGAGTCAAAAGGGTTAGAATGAAGAATGAATGAGTTGGGTTTTACGGCGAATCGACACAAAGGCCCATATATCGCCGAGAAAAAAATTAAATGAATTACGTTAATTGTAAAGCATCTATAAAAACTATTAAGTAAAAAGGTATATACATATATAGCGTAAAAAGACAATTGAAAAACTTTAAAAATTTTAAAACATGTAATAAGAATCAAATAAAGTTCAGATTTTATGATATATCCCTATTTGTTTCAAAAATTGCAAAATTTTTGTGGCAGGAACTTTTTTCAAACAACTCTTAACGATTCTACATTATAGTATAAATTGCGCTGTGGATCGAGTCACACAGTTGATTAAAATATTTTTTAATAAAAAGCGGTTGTTTGACTTGGTACACACACAGGCTGATCTTCATTGTTCAAAAGATACGAATGAGTAAAACCGAGTTATGACCTATTCGACAACGAGAAAGAACAACTTCCTCCCTACGAACAGATCTATTTCCCGGGTGCCATTCACCTAAAGTAGGTTTAATTTCACGAAGTTTATTAAACGAAGCATTGTTCCATGGGGATGCCATTTAGTTAAAATGAATTTGTTGATATTTGACCTAAAATCAGTTATGGTAATCTCAATTTAGATTGATTTAATGAAAGTGATTTCTTTGCTGCGGTATCAGCATCCTCATTTCCATGAATACCAACATGACTAGGAATCCAACAGAATATGATGGACTTTTTAAAAAGATAATTCATGAACCTTGACAAGAATATTTTGAATTAGAGGATTTTCTGTATGACGGTTGTGTATTGATTGTATACAGACAGTGAGTCGGAAAAAAAATGATAAACTTTTCTTCATTATATTCTGAAATAAAATTAAGGGCCAAATCAATTGCTTTTGCTTCTGCTGAAAAAATTTAGCGTTATTTGGTAAACGTAATTTTGATTGATGCAGATGGCTAACGGCGGCACATCCAAACCTTTGAATCATCTTTTGAACCATCTGTATAAATAGGAAAATGATCTTTGTAAGCCGACTTGATTCGTTATATTGGACTTGAATATTTCAGGGTTTGTTTCAGCCTTTTTCAATGCGGTTTTCATATCAAAAAAGACTGTTGGAGAATTAAGAATCCATGGTGGTGTATTCAGAAAAAAATTTTATCTTTTACATCATGAAATTCAAATCGGTTTCCTTCATAGAATTATCAATGCGAAATCCAAAAGGTTTAATTTGTTTTGGTTTTCTGTCATACGAATCATGGTATTTGGGTTTAAATATGATTTTATGGGGCGGGGTTTGGATTTGTTGGCAGCTACCCTCAAGCATATTGCAAATGACAGTTTTTTCACGTCTCGTGTAAAGGGAGGGTTCGTTTGCTTAAAACATGTAAGCTTTCAACAGGCGATGTTCTAAATGCGCCAAGAGCAATACGAAGCCCTTGATTATGATAGTATCCAGCATCTGTAAATACGATTTTCTGGCTGAACCAAAACAACACAACCGTAATCTAGTTTGGATCGAACAAGCTCTATACAGTCTTAAAAAAACCCTTGCGATCTGCTCCCCAATCAGTATTTGAAATTACCTTTAAAAGATTCAACGATTTCAAACATTTGGCTTTCAGGTATTTTATGTGTGGTAAAAAAGAAAGCTTTTTATCAAAAATAACACCAAGAAATTTTGCTTCGTCAACAACGGGTATTTTTGTACCATTTAGAAAAATCAGGGTCACAATGTTGTTTCCGTAATTGACAAAAGTGAACACACTGATTTTTTTGTTTGGGAAATTTAAAACCATTTTCCATGGCCCAAGTTTGAACTTTGTTCAAACACTGCTGTAATTGGCGTTAAATCGTACGCATATTTTTGAACGATAACATTTTTAGAAAGTCATCAACATATAATGAACAATCTATCCCTGGTGAAAAAACATTTCCAATATTATTATTTTGATGCTAAAAAGTGTGACAGATAAAATAGAACCTTGTGGAACTCCCTGTTCTTGCTCAAAAGGGGTCAGAAAGGGTAGAAACCAAACGTACTTTAAATTGCGATCTGATAAAAATTGCGATATAAATGTTGGAAGACGACCTTTTAAACCTAAGTCGTTAAAATCATTCATAATCCATATTTCCATGTAGGTCATAGGCTTTTTCTAAATCGAAAAAGACAGACACTAAATGCTCTTTTTTACAAAGCATCACGAATAAAATTTTCCAGTCGAACAAAATGATCAGTTGGCTGCGCTGCTTGCGAAACCGCTTTGAAAGTTTGTAATTAGGCCTTGAGATTCAAGATACCAAACAGTCTAGAATTGATCATACGTTTTAGCGTTTTAAAAAATAAAACAACTGGGAAGTGCAATCGGTCTATAATTACTGGGGTTAGTGCTATCTTTCCCGGGTTTTGGTATTGGAATAAAATATAGCTTCTCTCCGAAAACTGGAAAAATGCCAGTTTTCCATGTAATATTATAAATTTCAAGTAGGAGGTCTTAATGATTCTTGTGGTAAAAGTTTTAAAAGTTGATAATGAATTTGGGCCGGACCAGCTGCGGTTTCGTGACATTTATCTAAAGCGTCAAGCAATTCTGTGAGTGAAAAAGGTTTATTATAATCTTCATCATTATTTGAATCAAAATTTAAGGTTTACTTTCTTTAGTCGATTTTATGTTTTGAAACCTTTTATCATAATTGTTTGATGAAGGTTTTTTGAAAAGTTTTACCAAGTGTATTGGCAATGTCCTCCTTTCTAATGGAAATAGACTGGTCTGACTTTGTAAGATGGGAAACATTTGAAGATTTTCCTTTTCCACTTATTTTGCGAATCATTTCCCAGACTTTTTTAAACCGATGACCTAGAATTAAGTTTTGAAACGTATGAATGCCAAAGATTTTTTCTTTGCTTTTTTTATAGTTCTGCGAGCTTTTTCTTCAGAATCTTAACTGATTGTAGGTTTTCTTTCGTCGGCCGTATATTTAACTTTTTAATGGCCGCCCTACGTTTTCGAACAGCAGTCTTTCAATCATCATTATACCAAGGCTTATTTTTATGTTTACCCTTTCTTGAAATTTAGGAATGGACTTGTCAGCAATATCGGACAGAAAAACTGAAAAACCGATCAATAGGATCATAAAAATTAGTAAAATTCTCCAAAGTCAAATCATTTTTACATAGCGTTCAAACTGCTTCCAGTTCAGCTTTATTAAATTTGAAATATGAAGGGTGGTCTGATGGCAGATTAGAAGTATTTGAAATAAAATTGGGGAAATGGTCACTACCATGCAAATTTATCCAGTACTTTCCATTCAAAATCAAGAAAGATGTTCGGTTGACAAATGTCAAATCAAGCGAGGAAAGGTTTTCCTGTTGCAGGATGAAGATAAGTTTTGGATTTATCATTTAACAAACAAAGGGCATTTCTTTCAAAAAGTTTCAATAATTTGACCCTTAGTGTTGCTGTCAGAACAGCCCCAAAATTCATGATGACCATTGAAATCTCCCATAAACAAAAGGTTGTGGTAATTTTTTTATAAGATCATCAAGATCTTCAAGATTTAGTTTAAAAATTTTGGGGGGTATGTAAAAAACGAACAGATAGTAATTGGTCGATGTAATGTTACGTTTATTGCAATGATTTAATACTTGTATTTAGAACAATTGGGCTGTGAGGACATGCATTATTAATAATATAGATGTACCACCAGAAGCTCTATTAGTGGTTAGTATTTATGAGTTTACACGATTAATTTTTGAAAGCATTTTGTCCGTTTCCTTTAAAAATGTTTCACTAAGGCACATAAGTGAAGGATTTATTTGTAAGAGTAGGAGAAATTTTATTAAATTTGCTTTAAGTCCACGGGGAATTCCACTGGATAATTGTACTTTTCCTTTACAATGGCAAACAAAAATTGAACGACTGGAAATTTAGAGTATTAGTGTTGCATTGACTCAGGAGTAGGGAACCTTTTTATCTTCCCCTCCTTTGTGCTGATTAAATCGGGGGAGCAGATAAGGGCGGTCGTCATCATCCTCCCCTGTCAACCGGTTCAAATCAAAGGGAACCGGTTTGGGTTTGTATGGGATCTTTCCCATCCCTTTCCAAAAACCCTCAGTTCTCAGTCTTTTTTGTTGGGTGTTTGACTCACCCCACGTTGATTAGTAGTTGATGTAGCATTTTGCTTTGATGTTGGAATTTGCGTAGTTTGGAACATTTTTTACAGCTGGTGGCAGCCTTGGTTTAGCAGCTGCATTTTGTAACTGCTGGTGTCTGAAAAGGTTTTGCTGGAACTTTTGGCTTTCGTTTTGAGCATTGGAACGGCACAGAATCGTTTGCGTAGACGCATCAATACATCGAGTTGATTTGTTTGATGTAGATTTGTTATGGAAGAATAAGTCGATGTCAGTGATGGAGATACGAATTTGGCATTTGCAATTTGTCTTGCTTCAGGAAATCCAACACCCTGTGGTATTTGACATGAGAACTTCCTTCTCAAACCTCCCTGTCTTGCAATCTCGAGACCTAGCTGAATGCGGCTCGCCGCAATTCACACAACGCATTTTGGGTACTGCAGGGGTCATGTTCGTGAGAATATCCATTTTGGCAGCATTTTGGGCAAATGTGGGCGCTTTACAGGTCTTTTCGTTGTGACCAAACTTGAAACAATTGTAACACTTTAAGAGGATTTGGTATGTAAGTAGTAACCTTTGTACGTAGATTTGCAAAGTTTTTAAAGAAGGTAGGGAAAGGAATGCCAAATGTTAGAATGATAGTGGTTGGGTGGTTTCTTTCCCTAACTTTTTTATTTTGATGCGTCTCGCAGCTGTTACGTGTTGAGCATAAGTTCTTTAACAATCTCCGCCTCTGAAACCCCAGCAAAATCGGGACACCGAATGACCCCCCTTTAGGAGTTCAAAGTACGGTGCGTATACATTTGCACGGATGGGGTTTAAAAAGGATGTAATGCCAAGTAGATTTTTAGCGTGTGCTGCTCTGTCAACTTCAACGAGCAGATCACCAGTACGCAACTTTTTAACTGATTTAGGAACACCAGCTATACTTTCTATTGTTTTCTCAATTGCAAACGGTGAGATACTTGTCATTTTGAAATCTTCGATATTTGATTGAATGAGTAGGAATCTTGGAAAAGCCATATTTGATGTAGAGGTTGATGAGAATTTTCACCTTCCATGCCGTCAGAATCCGTTTCGGTATGCGGTCGTTTTTTATTTTGATTTTCCATACTGAAATATTAAATTCGTCAAATCGCAGCCCACCCGCCCGCGAGTCCAACATGGGAACATGAAAACAGAGCGGATATCCAGCTCATACATGTTGGGATACTGTAGTGATATACTCGGCCAGGTATTTTACAATCTTGTTTATATCACCAAAATGTATTGCAGAAATGCAATCACGGGATTCAAGGGGTTGTTACTCACCCCACCCGATTGGCCCTAAGCCACCGCCTTCTAGGAAACAAGATTGAAAATACATATGAAAATATTGTTAAAACATTTGTGGTGAACGTAATATGATGGGTTTTTTGAGTGCAGTAAAATGTGACAATAGAGCAGAGTAAAGACAGGTTTTGTGTAACGTATTTTGTTCCAAAGTTGTGTTTGTGAAAAATAAAAAATTATCACATAAAGATGCAGTTTGAAATAAGCGATAGAAAATGTAAACGTTAAGGTGAGATTTCCTGGGCTTGGCATGACTAGCCGATTGATCGTCCCGGGGCCTATACGACCGCCTGAACTCTACACCGAATTAGAGGCCAAAGATGTGTATTGGCACCCACATCCCGGAAAAAGAAGATGCGCAAATGCAAAAACAAGTATGCATCATCTCCCCGGATGCCATGGGGCACCTCACATCCAGGACCCTCCTCTCCCGTTACGGGCCCGCCACCCACGCAAAACAGGTGGCTCCATTTTCGGGGGAGTCGTACCCCTCTGCATGGAGATACAGCCAGCATTTTCTATCCCCCCGCCGGCAAGGGGCTCTTCACCGTCAAAGGTTAAGGTCGCAATATGACCTTATTCAGACTTTTGATTTAGATTTTCATACAATATACTTATTTAGCATTTGAAACTAAAACATTGAGAAGACAGAAACAAAATTCATACAGAATTATAAAATTCTTTATTATTGTTGTTGTTATCAAATATTACAAGATCTTGTTATTGTTTGTAAGTTTCAAGTTTCAGGTCCAAGATGACAATTTCGTTTCTATGTGGAAAGCTGGTGGGCGGCGTTAATTGCTAAGCGCCAATTTGAAAATGCGAATTGCCAAAAATGTTTATAACAAATTACAGATAACAAATTGCAAAAATATATGAATCTGACATTTACTTTTGACGGATGTAATATTTGTGTTGATAATGTTCCAGACTTTCTAGGTCAAATGCAAAATAACTATTACTAAATGCAAAGTGCCTGTTCCAAAATACAAATTTAATGCATACTATATGGTTTGTGACAAAAATGTATCCATATCATCAAAATGCTTTGTTGTCAAGCTAACATCCTCTGTAAACACGTGCAATACAAGAATATAGCATTTGATGAGTAACAATAAGCTAGGAGCACTTATTTTTCATATATGTTAAATGTATAATGATAAATGCCAAATTCTGGTTATTCTTGAGCAGGATCGTGGTGATGTTGACGGGGATGGGGACGGAGGCATGATGGTAAAGTTTATTACCTTTTCAAATGATTCATCTAATATATTCATATTTTTACAACGTCGTGCTTTTCTGTTACTGACAGAAATATTCATAGTTATTTTAATTTTTTTGGGGTTTAACGCCGTTTTTAAAACAGTATTTCAGTCATGAAACGGCGAGCATTAACCTAACCATATTCCTAATTCTGTACCAGTACAAACCTGTTCTCCGCAATAACTGCCAACTTCCCCACATAAAATCAGAGGTGGAGGACTAATGATTTCAGACAAAATGTCGTTTTATCAAATAGTCACGGAGATCATACGCCCCGCCCGAGGATCGAACTCGCGACCCCGAGATCCGTAGACCAACGCTCTTACATACTAAGCTAAGCGGGCGGGCTTTTGATATAATTACCGATATAATTTTACCTATAAAAGTTCTGTCAAAATGTGGCTGTTTTTTTTTCACATGTAGAATATTTCTAAAATCTAAATTCGTAATGTAGCAAGGGTAAATCCTGTTCCGGATTTTCTTTGCCTGAACTATATTGTTTTGGACTAACGTTCCGATGCTCCACCGAAAGAACTACGTGTCGCTTGCATCATTCAAATCGATTGTTTAGAACATACACAAAATATGAAACGACACAAAAAAGCCTGTATGATGCCTCTGGGTTTTAAGCGGCCAAGTTTGTTAAACACACAGTGATCTTAAAATTTATGGTTCTAGATCAAGCCGACAATTGTCACAATTGTAGTACTTTCATATACAATACTCACAAAACGCAAATCGTTTTCATTTGCGAAATTTCCCTTTCAGATGAAAATAAACCCCACCTGGTGTGGAAAAGGCGGTTGAATTTCCACCCTGTAAGTTTATATGACGAGTATGACCTTCACGCCGGAATACTGTCTACAGTACTGAAAAAAGGAAGTAACCCTGTTGGAGTTTGGTCTACCCAATAAAGTTCCTATAGGCCCGTCTAGGGACATTTTGGTTTATTTGTTAATTGTGTTTGTATTTCTGGTAGTACCTGAAACTGTATCAATACTGACGTATTCTTGTGTAGCAAGTAACTCAGAACTTCACGTAAATCGAAGACGGATCGACGACTTTGGATACGATATTTGTGTCAAATTTGCGACGCTGTCTTAACGCACGACATCTCGTTTTATAGCCTTGTGAATTTACCTATTAAGCAAACTTCATAGGATAAGCTGTTTGGAGCTATACATCTCTATCGGGGTCTAAATCTCTATCTGATGGCACGTTTAGTATAAAACTATTCACATAAGAGATGAATGCGTAAAACACAAACATTATTGGATTATTATAACAGTAGCTTAATTTGAGATGCTGGATTGGGCTCAATTGGACTTTTCCAGGTCGGATCTCACGAGGCGCATGTGATTCTTCCTTGCAAATTCCACGACAGCCGACTCCAGATCTAGCTACTGTTGTAATGATCTTTTTATTATATTATTCTACTTTTTTGTTTGTTTGTTAATTTGTAATCGAACAAAATCTTAAATGTTTGTTGATGTGAAAATGAAATTATTGCTTTTTGAGCACTATTCATTCAACTGTGTCAGCTCATACACATTCAATGAAAGTAGTCCAGCAAGGTACAATACGCATTTTTTTCTGCCTGTTCGTGTTTACTTGTGAAATACAATCCAAAAATTGTGACATAATAGGTAAATTATCCAGCTGTAATGGGATTTTAAATTCTGATCAAATATAGCTCGTTGATAAATAACTAAGAGAAAAATAGGAATGAAATAAAATAGTCACCTGATCCCGTTTAAATATCTCTGGTTAAAGTTACGTTTATGATTGAATACAGGAAATGTTTTGGACGTGTTCACTGTTCCATCAAACGGAATCGAAATCTAAACATAGCTGTTAAAGTAGCATGATGATGAGTAAATTAACTTTAAAGATCTCCCGTTCGTGAAAATTAATACAATACATACATTAATGTGTTTCTGCTGTAATTGGGATGGGGTTTTGTATAAAACTATCCATTATCTTTATTTCAAGACACTACGACAACCTGAGGAAGGTAGGAGAGGGGACGTTTGGAGAGGTGTTTGTCGGTGCGAGCAGAATGTCATCAAAGTAGGTGAAACTGTTTACTATATTTTATTTAGGTGTAGTATTTGTTAGCTGATCTGTGCCAAAGGATCATTGTGAGCTTTTGTGACCGCTCTATGTCCGTCGTCCGTAGTCCGTCCAAAAACCGTTTCTAAAAACATCTCAAAACTACCTGGCAGATTTACAAACTTCACGAGAATGATCCTTGGGTATCACCCTTTCAAAGCTTTTCATAGAATTGGTTCCACACAGGGCAACCAGAAGGTAAAACTTAAAAAAATATCTTAAAATCTTCTTTCCAAAAACCGCAAGGCATACAGCCTCGATATTTAGCATATATCATTTAATGATCCTTTATAAAAAATAATCAAATTATGTCACTTGGGTTAAAAGAGGTCAATCCCCGGAGGTCCCAAATTTACATAGACTTTTATAGGTAAAATATATAAAAATCTTGTCTGAAATTTCAAGACCTACACCTTTGATATTCTGTAAAAAACATTGTCAAGTGATAAAGTATGGGTGGAAGATGGTAGGAACTGCTTGAAACTCAAAAATATGTGTACTAAAACTAATCTTTGATTTTGTAAGCGATATGTATCATGTTTTCTCTGAAAAGCCTTGGGGGAAGATCGGGAAAAAATTGTACAAACTCTTACAAGGAAATGTTAAAGTTATCTTGCTAAAGCACATGTATTTTCAATGTTCATGAAAGTATTTGTCAACAAATAAGTCCAAATTTGATCTCAAAAATTTAATTGGTTTCTGAAATGAATGAATTTTACATTAAACGATACCCTCAACATTTATAAAGATAAATTGAATATTTAAAAAGTTCACGCTGCATTTGTAATGATTTAGTATACAATATAGTATTTCTAGTATTTATAAAAAGTATTAAGATTAAAACTTCATTTCAAATGGTAATTGTTCTTTTCCAGGTTGTGCCTTTTGACAGGGCCTAACAGGTGAATGGGAAGGCACAGAAAAAGTGGGAAGATATAAAGACAGAGATATTAGTCGAACAGTATGTTGATTTCGTTTTAATTCAATGCTTATTTCGAATCTATGGTGGCATATTTCTGCCGTGGGACAGCTAGGTTACCATCGCGATACTTAAAAATTATCTTGATAAACCGACGCTTTCTGAAAAATTATTTATGCATGTCAGTTGTCGGAGATTTCCAGGAAATCTTATTGCGATAATTTACACACTATGGGGAATCACATGACCAAAAAATCTCTAAACCAAAATAAATATATAAATGATATGGGATATTACTGGAGCAGATTTTGCTGTAAGTTTTAAATATAGCCTATCTTATGGCAACATAGATGTATCCTAAAACTACATAGATTTAAATCACAATCACCTTCTGGTTATCTGGAACACTTCAAGAATCAGGGATTTCTTATTTTCCTTAGTGTTTGTAATAACAGGATATCTATCATTGTTGTTAAGTACTTGATAATTTTAGAATTTTCATTAGACATATTTTAGGCTAACCTTAAATAGATGGTACGTGTAAAGAATGGATGTGTGGAAAGTTAAAACAACCAGAAAGACTAAACAAATTGTAAAATTTCTAATGTATTACAGAACTTTATATAATAATTACATACAGTTTGTTTGAGTAGAAACAGGTTCTTTACTGTACATTAACTTGTTTGAGACCATAACATGGGGTTACGTACGTATTTTTATGGACATAACGGGCATAGAGAACAAGATACAAGAAACATCGTCCAGGTCCAAACCATGCAAATGCCCTGACAAAAGGAAATTTCTGATTAGACCCCTTGTGACGCAGAAAAAAGTCATCCAATATGGATCATTACTGGAGACTGTACTTCTAAAACTGCTTACATTTATTTTCAGTTCATATGTCGAAACGGCGGAGAGCCAGTTGGGCCGCATCCCATGGAACTTCACGCGGCCGAAGAACCAGGTGTTCCAGGCGAACTGGATCAACAAGATACCCAGACCCCACAGGTAATATAATTGATGTTTAATCACACAAAGAAGATAGTTAACCAAACCTAATGACCAAGCTTGATCTACCTTTTAGGCTAATGTATATACTGTGAAATCATTAATATTCGCGGGGGACTAATTTTCGTGGATTTCGTGGTTGAGTCAATCCAAGAAATTTAATCCCAACAAACAAGAAAAATTCCCATTCATCTGATGTTTCAAAAGTTGAAATCCACGAATTCTTATCCCCACGAAATTGCCATACTGACCAAAACCACGAAATTAAATGATGTAATATATTAATTCGTTACTTTTCTTAACCCCAGGCGCTAGCATTTTAACCGTAAAAAATAACATTTTACATATAACCAAACAATGATTTGAAAAGCAGTTGCAACTTTGCGATGCATTGCTCTAGTGCTGTTTTTTGGGGTGGCACTGTGTTTTCCGAGAAAGCTACCTTACAGTATACCCTAAAAAAATCATTTTAGCTCCAAGAACTCGCTTTTGTATTTCAGGCTGTGGCTCGGTTCAGCATAAGCCATGTGGGGTCTGGGGAGCGAGGAAAAATAAAAAGTTTTGTCTTGTTTTTAGCAGAGGGAAGTAGTATGGGGGGCATTTAATGAATGAATGAATGATGGGTTTTACCGACGAATCGACACAAAAAGGTCATATCTCGCCGAGAAAAAAATTAAATGTTACGTTAATTGTAAAGCAGCTATAAAACTATTAAAGTAAAAAGGTAATATACATAATAGCGTAAAAAGGACCAATTGCAAACTAAAAATGTAAACAATAAATAAAAATCAAATTAAAGTTTCAGATTTTATGCTATATCCCTATTTGTCTCAAAAATTTCAAAATTTTGTCGGCAGGAACTTGTTTCAAACAATTCTTTTATTAAACGATTCTAACATTATAGTAAGAATTGCGCTGTGGATCGAATGAATGAATGAATGAGTTGGGTTTTACGGCGAATCGAACACGAAAAGGTCATATATCGCCGAGAAATGTTAAATGGATTACGTTTATTGCAAAGCATAAATAAAACTATTAAAGTAAAAGCGTACATACATAAATATGTAAAAAATCAAATGCAAACATTAAAAGGTATAAAAGTGGTATAAAAAAGCAAATAAGGCTCAGATTTCATATATAATACCTAATTTCTTTCAAATACTGCAAAAATTTTTGGTCGCTGAAAATTTGCTCGTACAGCTCTTTTAGAGATTCAACATTATAGTAATGAGTTCGCTGTGATCGAAATCTATACAGTCGATTAAAATATGTTTAACTAAAGTGTGTTGGGGGGATACAGGTATACATTCAGGTTGATCTTCATTGTTTCAGCAAAACGAATGAGTCAACCGAGTAGACCTTATTCGCCAACGAAAAGACCAACATCCTCCCTGCGAACAGATCGTATTTTCTTGGTGCCAGTCACCTAAAGTAGGTTTTAAATGCAACGAAGTTTATGGAACGAAGCATTGTTCCCATGAGGACTGCCAGTTAGTAAAATGTATTTGGTGATATTTGATCTAAAATCAGTATAATGGTAATTTCATTATAGATTGATTTAATGAAAGTGATTTCTTTGCTGCAGTTATCAGCATCTTCATTTCCATAAATACCAAACATGACAGGAATCCAACAAATATGAAGGACTTTTAAAAGTAGTTCATGAACCTGAGAGAATGTTTGAATGAGAGGATTTTCTGTATTATACGGTTGTGTATTGAATTGTAATACAGAAAGTGAGTCGGAAAAGATGATAAACTTTTTCTTCATTATATTCTGAAATAAAATTAAGCAAAAGTCAATGGGCGGTTTGCTTCTGCGGCAAAAATGTAGCGTTATTGCAAACGTAATTTGATTGATGCAGATGGCTAACGGCGGTCACAAAGCCAACTTTGAATCATCTTTGAACCCATCATGTATTAATAGAAAATGATCTTTGTAAGCCCGACTTAGTGCGTGGGTGAGATTTGGACTTGAATAGTCAGGTTTTTTTCAGCCTTTTTCAATGCGTTTTTCATATCAAAAAGAACTGTTGGAGAATTAAGAATCCTGGGTGTTATTCAGAAAACAAATTAAAACTTTTACATCATCAAATCAAAATCGGTTTCCTTCATAGAATTTTCCAATGCGAAATCCAAAAGGTTTAATTTGTTTTGGTTTCGTTCATACCATCGTGGTATTATGTTAAAATTAATATTTTAGAGTCAGGGTTGGATTTTTTGCAGCTACCTCGAGAGAATTTTGCAAGGAAGTTTTTTCACGTCTCGTGTAAAGGGAGGTTCGTTTGCTTCAAACATACAGACTTTCAACGGCGATGTGTCTAAATCACAAGAGCTATACAAGACCTTGATTATGATAGTATCCAGCATATGTAATAAGATTTTCTGGCTGAACCATAAACAACACAACCGTAATCTAGCTTGATCGAATCAAAGCTCTATACAGTCTTAACAAAACACTTGCGATCTGCCACCCCAAATCATATTTGAAATTACCTTTAAAAGATTCAACGATTTCAAACAATTTCTTTCAAGGTATTTTATGTTGGTAATAAAAGAAAGCTTTTTATCAAATATAACACCAAGAAATTTTGACTTCGTCAACAACGGGTATTTTTGTACCATTTAGAAAAAGCTCAGGTCACAATGTTGTTTCCGTAATTGACAAAAGTGAACACACTGAGTTTTGATTGGGAACATTTAAAACCATTGTCCATGGCCCAAGTTTGGAACTTTGGTTCAAACACTGCTTTAATGGCGTTCAAATCGTACGCATATTATTTTGAACGATAACATATTAGAAGTCATCAACATATAATGAACAATCTATCCCTGGTGACAAACAGTTCACAATATAATTAATTTTGATGCTAAAAAGTGTGAAAGAATTAAAAAGAACCTTGTGAACACCCTGTTCTGCTCAAAGATCAGAAAGGGAGAACCAACACGTACGTTAAAAGGCGAAGCTGAAAAAAATTGCGATATAAAATGTTGGAGGACGACCTATTTAAACTATTCGTTAAGATCATTCATAATACCATATTTCCATGTATGTCCATAAGCTTTTTCTATCGAAAAAGACAGACACTAAAGCCTTTTTAAACAAATGCATCACGAATAAAATTTTTCCCAGTCAACAAATCATCGTTGTGCTCGCTGCTTGCGAAAACCGCTTGAAAGTTGTAATTAGGCCTTGAGAGATTCAAGATACCAATCTAGTCTAGAATTGATCATACGCTCTAGCGTTTTTACATAAACAACTGGTAAGTGGCAATCGGATCTATAATTACTGGGTTAGTGCTATCTTTTCCCGGTTTTGGTAATTGGAATAACTAAGCTTCTCTCCTGAAGCGGAAAAGGGGCCTTTTCCATGTAATATTAAATTTCAAGTAGGAGGTCTTATATTCTGTGGTAAATGTTTTAAAAGTGATAAGAATTTGGACCGGACCAGCTCGGTAGCGTGACATTATCTAAAGCTCACGCACTTCTGTGAGTGAAAAAGTTTATTATCATCTTCATCATTATTTGAATCAAAATTAAAGGATTAACTTCCTTTAGTCGATTTAATGTTTTGAAATTTTTTATCATAAGTGTATTGATGAAGAGTTTTTTTGAAAAGTTTTACCAAGTGTAATAGGCAATGTCCTCCTAGCTAGATGCAATAGACTGGTCTGACTTTGTAAGATGGGAAACATTTGAAGATTTTCCTTTCCACTTATTTTGCGAATCATTTCCCAGAACTTTTTTAATCCGATGACCTAGGGAATTAAGTTTTGAAACGTATGAATGCCATGATTTTTGCTGTGGCTTGTTTTATAGGGCTCACTGTTGCTCTCAGAATTTTAACTGATTGTAGGTTGTCTTTCGTCGGCCGTATATAACTTTTTAATGGCCGCCCCCACCTCGGGGCTCGAAACGTTTTCGAACACAGTCTTACAAATCATCATATACCAAGGTTTGTTTTAGTACCATTTCTTGAAGTTTAGGAATGGACTTGTCATCATATCGGACAGAAGAACTGAAACGATCAATAGGATGCATAAAAATTAGTAAAAGTCCCAAGTCAAATCATTTTTACATTAGCGTTTCATTCAAATTGCTTCCAATCAGCTTTATAAATTTGAAATATGAAGGGTGGTCCTGATGGCAGACTTAAGAAGTATTTGAAATAATAATTGGAAAATGGTCACTACCATGCAAATCATCCAGTAACTTTCCATACAAATCAAGAAAGATGTTCGGTTGACAATTGACAAATCAACGAAGAAAAAGTTACCTGTTGCAGATGAACGATAAGTTTTTTTTGGATTTATCATTTAATAAACAGAGGGCATTTCTTTCAATAAAAAGTTTCAATAATTTGACCTCTGTGTTGCCGTCAGAAACAAGCCCCAGAATTCATGATGACCATAAAATCTCCCTAAGCAAAAATGGTTGTGGTAATTGTTTTATAAATCATCAAGATCTTCATGATTTAGTTTAAATTTGGGAGGTATGTAAATCACCAGATTGTAATCGGTCGATTAATGTTACGTTATTCATACGAACTGGATATCTGTATTTAGAACAATTTGTCTGTGCGGACATGCATTAATTAATAATAATATATTGTACTCACCAAACGCCTCTATATCAGTGTTAAGTTTATGAAGTTATATACACTGAAAAAGTTTTGGGAAAGCTATTTGGGTCCGTTTTCCTTTAAAAATGTTTCACTAAGGCATAAAAGTGAAGATTTTATTTTGATAAGAAGAAGGAGATTTCATATAATTTGCTTTAAGTCCAATCGGCAATTCCACTGGATAATTATACTTTCCATTTACAATGGCAAACAAAAATTAAACGACAGGGAAATTAAATTATTAGTGTTGCATTGACTCAGGAGGGAACCATTTTGATTTTCCCCTCCTTTGTTGCTGTTAAACTGGCGGAGCAGAAATCTGCGGATCGTCATCATCCTCCCCTGTTAAACCGTTTCATACATGGCGGGAACCGGTTATGGGTTTGTATGGATCATTTGATCCCTTCCAAACCCATCAGTTCTCAAGTCAATTTTTGTTTGGGTGTTTGACTCACCCCACGTTGATTAGTGAATGATGAAACGTTTTGTCGTGACGACGGCGTAACCTGAATACTTAGGAAACATTTGTATACTGGTGGCAGTGTGGTTAGCAGCTCCCTTTGAAGTGAGATGCCTCTGAAGGTTTTGCTGTACTTTTAGGCTTTCATTTGGTAGCAGAAGTTTGAGTTGGATTTTGTTGAGCAAGTCACTGAATCTGTTTGAGTACAGCACAAGCACTGTGTTGATTTGCTAGAGACCTGTTTTAAGTTATTGATAAATAAGTTTGTGCGAGCGTTGAGAAGTAAATTTGGCATTGGCAAGTTGTCTTGCTTCTGGAAATCCAATGCCCTGTGTGAATTTGGACATGAAGAACCGCCTTTTTTTTTTCGATTTCATGTCATGCAATCACGAGACGTGGCTGAATTGTGGGCTCGTTTGCAGTTCTACACAACGCAATGGACCGACTACAGTGTCGTGGTCATGAGAATGCCATCCTTGTCCGCATTTTTGGCGAAGTGTAATCGCCTTTGCAGTTTTTTCCTCATTGTGCCCCAAATAAAGCAATATATAGCATGAAGAGATTAGGAATATATGTAGTAAACGTTGTAATGAGGTATCCAACTTTTACGACCTGAACGGAAGAAACGGAATGCCAAATGTAAAAATAATAGTATTTGTGTGAATTCTTTTCCTAATCGCATGATTTATACGTCTAGCAGCAGTGACATGTTGATCTGAAAGGCCTTGCACAATCCCGGCTCCGAAACCCCTGCAAGGTCAGGACACGAATGACACCCCTTGGGTGTTCAAAGACGGTGTGCCAATGCCACTTACAGGACCGGTTGTAAAATGAAGTTAAGGAAGTAAATTTCGTTGAATGTGAGGCTTCTCAACTTCAACAAGCCAGATCACCATTCGCAGTTTTTTGACTGATTTCGGTACACCAGCAATACCTTCGAAGGTTTTTTTCAATTATAAAATGGCGGAGAGGCGTGACATTTGAATGTTTCGGCTGTTGACTGATTAAAAGAAAATCGTGGACATGCATTGTTGAAGTGTATGGTCGGTGAGGATTCTCACCTTCGTGCCGTCAGAATCTTTTTCGGTACGGTCGTTTTTTTTTATTTGGGGGGTTTTTCCATATTAAATTTAATAATAATTCGTCACCGCAGCCGCCCCCACCCCCGCGAGTCCAACAGGGAACAAGAAAACAGAGCGATTATCCAGCTCATACATGTTAGGGATACTGTAGTGAATACTCGCCAGGTTATTTTTTCAAGCTTGTTCCATATCACCAGTTGTAATGCAGAAAACAGCAAACATGGATCAAGGGATTGTTACTCTACCCAACCGATTGGCCCAAGCTAACCGCCTTCTAGGAAACAAAGATTGAAGTACATATGAAAATATATTGTTAAATACAATTGTGTGAACGTAATATAATTATTGAGCCGCAGTAAAAATGTACAATACAGCAAGTAAAGACTGGTTTTTGCGACGTATTTTGTTCCAAAGTTGAGTTAGTGAAAATAAAAATTTATCACATAAAGATGACAGTTTTGAAATAAGCAATAGAAAAAGTAAACGTAAAGGTGGTTTCCCTAGGCTGGCATGACTAGCCGATTGATCGTATCGGGCCAATACGACCGCCACACGTCTACAGCCGCATTAGAGGCAAAGATGTGTATTGGCCACCCACAACCCGGAAGAAGATGCGCACATGCAAACAAGTAGCGCTATCATCTCCCCGGGATGCCATGGGGCACCTCAATTCATCCAGGAACCCTCCTCTCCGGCTTTCGGCCGCCACCCACGGCAAACGGTGGCTTCCATTTCGGGGGAGTCGTAAACCCCTCTGCGTGTAGAACAGCCCCATTTTCTATCCCCACCGCCGGCAAGGGGCGGCTGTGGATCGAAGTCAACACCAGGTTGATTAAAATAGGTTTAATAAAAAGGGGCTGTGGGGGGGGGGGGGGGGACATGGTACAACACACAGGCCTGATCTTCAGTGTTCAAAAATACGAATGAGCAACCGGTAGAACCCTTTCCGACAACGACAAAGAACAACTTCCTCCCACGAACAGATCTATTTCCCTGTTGCCATTCACCTAAAGTAGTTTAATTTCACGAAGTTTATGGAAGAAGCATTGTCCATGGAGAACTGGCATTTAGTTAAAATGAATTTGTTGATATTTGACCTAAATCAGTAATGGTAATCTCAATTTAGATTGATTAATGAAAGTGATTCTTTGCGCGGTATCACATCCTCATTTCCATGAATACCAACATGACTAGAATCAACAGAATATGATGACTTCTTAAAAGATAATTCATGAACCTTGACAAGATATTTTGAATAGAGGATTTTCTGTATGACGTTGTGTATTGATGGATGACAGACAGTGAGTGCATAAAGGAGAGAAAACTTTTCTTCATTATATATCTGAAATAAAATTAAGCCAAATCAATTGCTTGCGGCGGGGCTGAAAAAATTGTAGCGATTTATTTGGTAAACGTATTTTGATTGATGCAGATGGCTAACGGCGGCACATCCAACCTTTGAATCATCTTTTGAACCATCTGTATAAATAGAAAATGATCTTTGTAAGCCGACTTGATTTCGTTAATTTGGACTGAATATTTCAGGTTTGTTCACCTTTTTCTTGCGGTTTTCATAGCAAAAAGAACTGATGGAGAATTTAGAATCCTTGGTGGTGTATTCAGAACTAAATTATCTTTTAACATCATCAAACTCAAAATCTGTTCCTTTCATAGAAATTATCATCGAAATCCAAAAGGTTTAAGTTGTTTTTTGTTTTCTGTCATAAAAAACGAATCATGTATTTGGTTAAATATGATTTTATGGCAGGTTGGATTGTTGCAGCTACCCCAGAGCATATTGCAATGACAGTTTTTTCACGTCCGCGTGTAAAGGGAGGGTCGTTTTCTTCAACATGTAAGTCTTTCAACATGCGATGTTCTAAATGCGCCAAGGCAATACGAAGACCTTTGATTATGAATAATCCAGCATCGGTAAATACTATTTTCTGGCTGAACATAAACAACACAACGTAATCTATCTTGAATCGAATCAAAGCTCTATACAGTCCTAACAAAAGCCTCTGTGTTTGGTTTTTTGTTATTGTTTTGATTTACCCCCAACCTTGGCGATCCTGCTCCCCCAATCAGTATTTGAAATTATCTTTAAAAGATTCAAACGAGTTCAAACAGGTGGCTTTCCAGGTATTTGAATGTGTGGATAAAAAAAGAAAGCTTTTTTACAAAAATAACCCCAAGAAATTGCTTCGTCAACACGGTATTTTGGTACCATTTAGAAAAGCTCAGGGTCACAATGTGTTTCCGTAATTGACAAAAGTGAACACACTGAGTTTTTGATTGGGAAAATTTAAAACAATGTTTCCATGCCCAAGTTTGAACTGTCATACACTGGCTGTAATTGGCGTTCAATCGTACGCATATTTTTTTGAACGATAACATATTAGAAAGTCATCACATATAAATGAACAACTATCCCTGGTGACATACATTTCACATATTATTAATTTTTGATGCTAAACAGTGGACAGATAAAATAGAACCTTGTGGAACAACTCCCCTGTTCTATGCTCAAAAGAGTCAGAAAGGGTAGACAACACGTACTTTAAAATTGCGATCTGATAAAAATGCGATATAAAAGTTGGAAGACGACCTTTAAACCTAAGTCGTTAAAGAGCTTCATAAGACCCTATTTTCATGATGTCATAGGCTTTTTTTCTAAATCGAAAAGACAGACACTAAATGCTCTTTTTTTTAACAATGCATCACGAATAAAATGTTTCCAGTCGAACAAGAATGATCAGTTTGCTGACACTGCTTGCGAAAACCGCTTTGAAAGTTTGTATTAGGCCTTGATATTCAAGATACCAAACAATCTAGATTGACATACGTTTCTAAGCGTTTACATAAACAACTGGTAAGATGCAATCGTCTATAATTACTGGGTTAGTGCTATCTTTCCGGGTTTGGTATTGGAATAACTATAGCTTCTCTCCAGAATCTGGAAAATGCCAGTTTTTTCATGTAATATTATAAATTTTCAAGTAGGAGGTCTCATTAGTTCTTGTGGTAAATGTATTAAAAGTTTGATAATGAATTTGTCCGGACCAGCAGCGGTATCGTGACATTTATCTAAAGCTAAGCAATTCGTGAGTGAAAAGGTTATATAATCTTCACATCATTACTTGAAATCAAAATTTAAATGTTTACTTTCTTTAGTCGATTTTAATGTTTTGAAAACTTTTTATCATAATTGTTTGATGAAGAGTTTTTTGCAAAGTTTTACCAAGTGTATGGGCAATGGCCTCCTTGGTAGATGCAATAGACTGGTCTGACTTTGTTAAGATGGAAACATTTGAAAGATTTTCGCTTTTCCACTTGATTTTGCGAATCCATTGCCCAGAACGTTTTTAACCGATGACCTAGAATTAAGTTTTTGAAAACGTAATGATTGCCATGATTTTTCTACCTCTTGCTTGTTATATCGTTCTGCGAGCTTTTTGCTCTCAGAAATCATAACTGGATTGTAGTTTTTCTATCGTCGGCCGTATATTGAACTTTTTAAATGAAGCCGCTCTACGTTCGAACAGCAGTCTTACTATCATCATTATACAAGGCTTATTGTTTTATGTTTTAACCATTTCTTGAAGTTTTAGGAATGACTTGTCAGCAAATATCGGACAGAAAACCGAAAACCGATCAATAGGATCATAAAAATTAGTAAAATTCTCCAAAGTCAGGATCATATTTACATAGCGTTTTTCAAATTGCTTCCAGTCAGCTTTATTAATAATTTGAAATATGAAGGGTGTCCTGATGGCAGATTAGAAGTATTGAAATAATAATTGGAAAATGGTCAACTACATCAAGTCATCCCAGTACTTTCCATTCAAAATCCAGAAAGATTCGGTTGACAAATGGTCAAATCAATCGAAAGAAAAGTTACGCTGTTGCAGATGAAGTAAGTTTTGATTTATCATTTAATAAACAAGGCATTTTCTTTCAATAAAAGTTTCAATAATTTGACCCCCCCCCCCACCTTTAGTTTTTGTTGCTGTCAGAAACAGCATACCCAAAATTCATGATGACCATAAAATCTCCCATAAGCAAAAATGGTTTGTGGTAAGTGTTTTATAATCTAGCAATATCGGCCAAGATTTAGTTAATATTTTGGAGGTATGTAAATCGAACGAGATAGTAATTGGTCGATGTAATGTTACGTTTATCAAATGATTGAAATACTTGTATAAAATGAACAATTTTGTCTGTGCGGACATGCATTATTAATAAAATAGATTACCACACCGGAAGCTCTATCATGATAGTATTTATGAAAGTTATACCACTGATAATATTTTGAAAGGCTTTGTTCCCGTTTCCTTTAAAAAGTTTCACTAAGGCACCATAAGTGAAGGATTATATTTTGATAAGAGACGGAGAATTTCCATTATAATTTGCGTAAGTCCACGGCAATCCACTGGATAATTACCTTTCCATTTACACTGTAAACAGAAACTTAAACGACTGGAAATTTAAAGTATTAGTGTTGCATTGATTCAGGAGTGGAACCTTTTGATCTTCCCCCTCCTTTGTGCTAATTACACTGGACGAGCAGATAAATGGCGCGGATCGGTCCAAGCATCCTCCCCCGTTCAACCGTTCATAAACAAGAGGAACCGTTATTAGTTTTGAATGTGGATCGTTTGATCCTTTCCAAACCCATCAGTTTTCCAAGTCAATTTTTTGTTTGGGTGTTGACTCACCCCACGTTGATTAGAAATTTTTGCTTTGACGACTGCGATTTGTGTATTTGGGGGGGGGGAACATTTTGTACAGCTGGTGGCAAGCCTGAGTTTAGCAGCTGCATTTTGAACTACTGGTGTCTGAACAGGTTTTGCTGTATTTTGGCTTTTCGTATTTTTGAGCATTGGAAAAGCACAGAATCAGTTTGCGTAGACGCATCAATACATGAGTAGATTTGTTTGAGTTAGATTTGTTATGGAAAATAATGTTGCTGTCAGTGATGGGATTCGAATTTAGTAAAGCAGTGGCAATTTGTCTTAGCAGCAGGAAATCCAATGCCCCTTGTGAATTTGACATGGAGAACTTCCTTTTCGATCTGGCAAGGCTGCTGAGCTACTTGGCTGAATGGGGCTCGCCGCAATTCACACAACGCAATGGATATCTGAGGTGTCATGAGTTCATGAGAATAGCCCACTTGGCAGCATTTTGGCATGATGTGAATCAGGCTTACAGTTCTTTTCATTGTGGCCAAACTTGAAACAATTATAACATTGAAAGGATTTTGGAATTAAGTTGAAACTTTTGTACAAGATAGCCATGTTGATAACAAAGGAAGAAATGGAACGCCAAATGTTAGATGATAAGTGTCGTTGGATTTCTTTGCCTAGTTTCTTTATTTGATGCGGTCTAGCATCAGTGACATGGTTGCGCAGCAAGGTTCTCGCCCAATTTCCTCTCTGATAATCCTGCAAGATCAGGGACAACGAAATGATCCCCTTGAGGAGTTCAGAAACGTTTGGGATACATTTGCCATGGGTGTTAAAAATACCGTCCATGCCAAGTAAATTAAGTGCATGCGCTGCTTTGTCAACCTCCACGAGCAGTCCCCTGTACGAGTTTCTTAACTGATTTGGAACACCAGCGACACCTCGAGTGTTTTTCTCAATCACGAATTGAGAGATACTTGACATTTTAAATGTTTCGTCGTCGACGGAATCAGAAGAAATCTAGGGTAAATATGGTTTGAGCCAAATGGTCGGTGGAGAAAAGAAATTCTCACCTTCTTGTCGTCAGAGTCCTGTTTCCGAATGCGGTCGTTTATTTTTAATTGAATTTTTCCATGCTTAAATGTTTCAGATTCATCACTCGCAGCCCCCACCCGCCGCGAGTCCAACAGGAACATGTATACAAAAGCGATATCCACTTATACATGTTAGGGATACTGAGTGATATACGCGGCCAGGTATTTTGCAATCTTGTTACATCACAGCTGTACGGCATAAAATGCAATAAGGTTTCGAAGGGATTGGTACTTTACCCAACCAATTGACCCTACAGCACCGCCCTTCTAGGAAATTGAAATTAAAATGATATTGCGATAAAGTGATCAATGATTTTGTGTGAGCAATACTATGAATTGTGCTGAACGCCGTAGAATATGACATGAGAAGGGAAAGAACATCGATGGGTTAACGCCGGTTGACAAGAAATACAGAAATTGTGCAGTGTAGAAAAGATAACGATAGATGCAGTTTAACGTGAAAAATATTAAGAGTAAGCGTAATTAAAGTGAATTTCCTAGGGCTTGGCATGACTAGCCAGACTTGATCGTAATCGGCCAATACGACCGCCAAAAACGTCTACACCGAAATTAAGGCAAAGAGTGTATAGATATCCACATGCCCGAAAGGTAAATGCATTTAATAGTATATTTGTAGATCGGCTTCATAAAAACAGAATTTGATCAAAGTAAAAGCTAGTTTCAAGATTTTTAAAACAATTGGAGACAAAAAATTGAACTTTAACTCCTGTATTACGAGGAACAACAGGATCTGTATTGATCAACATTCTATGGTTTTATCACAGGTGTTTGATGCTCTATCAACGAAATATATGCGCAAGTTAGATCTCTTGAAGAGATCGTAGATCTCTGAAAGAGATCCAGTACTATTTCATAGAATATATTAGGTGGGTGGGATATGGTAACGCTTCAAGCGCCTGTGGTTTTATTTTACTTTTACCATAAAACTTCAAAGTCAAATTAATCATCATTAAGTGTTCAGTGTATTTTCTTTTGAAATATAATTATAAATATACTGATGGTATTTTTCAAAGCCTTTTATTGAGATGATGCTTTATATGTGTCAAGTTTCGTTAAAATCCAGACAGGACTAAGAAATGTAAAATTAGGGAGAAAGTGCTTAAGCAGTGAACGTACGTGTATGCGTGCGCGCGTCAAATATACTGGACATTCACGTGGTACAACTACAAATCGCTAACTTGAATAGAAAGTACGTTACATTGTATAGAATAGTTTTTTTTTCATGATATTCGTAGTACAACATTGTAAATTTTATACTAGCATCTCGGCCTTTTTGACTGATTCATTAAGGTTGCCGACATTGAATCAATCGCGTAAGAACGAAAAACTCTGGTTATTCTACAATAAATCACACTTGGGAACTTCGAAGTGTTAGAAAAAAAGTGGTAACTACTTTTTACGACTGTGCTACCCACCTGGATCGGATGACGTCATTGCACGCGAGTGGTATATTGCAGAATAACCAGAGATAGATTTTGCTCAACATGTATATAGGTTATTTGCTGGTCTTGTTAGAATGTACTTTATAATTCATTTATGATGCGTTGCAATTAGCTTGGAGTACCTTTTTTCCATATATGTTAAATTCTTGAGCAGGATCGTGGTGATGTTGACGGGGACGGAGGCATGATGGTAAAGTTTATTACCTTTTCAAATGATTCATTTAATATATTCATATTTTTTACAAACGCCGTGCTTTTCTGATTATTGGACAGAAATATTCATAGTTTATATAATTACCGTTATAATTTTACCTATAAAAGTTCTGTCAAAATGTGGCTGTTTTTGTTCACATGTAGAATATTTCTGAAATCTAAATTCGTAATGTACCAAGTGAAAATCCTGTTCCGGATTTTCTTTGCCTTAACTATATTGTTTTAGACTAACGTTCCGATGCTCCACCGAAAGAACTACGGGTCGCTTGCATCATTCAAATCGATTGTCTAGAACATACACAAAATATAAAACGACACAAAAAAGCCTCTATGACGCCTATGGGTTTTTGTTGTTGTTGGATTTAACGTCGCACCGACACATGATAGGTCATATGGCGACTTTCCAGCTTTTTTAATGGTGGAGGAAGACCCCAGGTGCCCCTCCGTGCATCATTTCATCACGAGCGGGCGCCTATGGGTTTTAAGCGGCCAAAAGTTTGTTAAACATACAGTGATCTTAAAATTTATGGCTTTAGATCAAGCCGACAATTGTCACAATTGTAGTACTTTCATATACAATATTCACAAAACTGCAAAATCGTTCCATTTGCAGCAATTCCTTGCAGAGGAAGATACCCTACCTGGTGTGGAAGAGGCGGTCGAATTTTCCATCCTGTAAGTTTATAAGGCGTATATGACGAGTCTGACCTTCACGCCGGAATACTGTCTACAGTACTGAAAAGAGGAAGTAATACTGTTGGAGTTTGGTCTATCCAATAAAGTTCCTATAGGCCCGTCTAGGGGCATTTTGGTTTATTTGTTAATTGTGTTTGTATTTCTGGTAGTACTTGGCACTGTATCAATACTGACTTATTCTTGTGTAGCAAGTAACTTACAACTTATCCACGTTAATCGAAGACGGATCGACGACTTTGGATACGATATTTTTTGTTAAATTTGCGACGCTGTCTGAACACACGACATCTCGTTTTATAGCCTTGTGATTCTACCTATTAAGCAAACTGGATAGGATAAGCTGTTTGGAGCTATACATCTCGCTCTCGGGGTCTAAATCTCTGTCTGGTGACACGTTTAGTATAAAACTATTCATATAAGAGATGAATGCGTAAAACACAAACATTATTGGATTATTACAACAGTAGCTTGTTCTGGGATGCTGTATTCGGCTCAGTTGCACTTTTCCATGTCGGATCTCACGAGGCGCGCATGCGCCGAGTGTGATATTTCCTTGCAAAATCCACGAGAGCCGACTCCAGATCTAGCTACTGTTGTAATGACCCTTTTATTGTATAGCTCTACGTTTTTGTTTGTTTAATAATTTGTAATCGAACGAAATCTTAAATGTTTGTTGATGTGAAAATGAAATTATTGCTTTTTGTGCGCTATTCATTAAACTGTGTCAGCTCATACACATTCAATGAAAGTAGTCCAGCAAGGTACAATACGCATTTTTTTTTTCTGCCTGGCCGTGTTTACTTGTGAAATACAATCCAAAAATTGTGACATAATAGGTAAATTATAATAAAAGTTATTTCCAGCTGTAAGGGGATTTTAAATTCTGTTCAGTGTTTCGGATGAACACGTGTCCAAATATAGCTCGTTGATAAATAACTGTAAGAGAAAAACAGGAATGAAATTAAATAGTCATCTGATCCCATTTATATCTCTGCTATGGTTAAAGTAACGTTTATGACTGGGTACAGGAAATGTTTTGGACGTGTTAAATGTTCCATGTTAAACTAGCATGATGATGAGTAAATTCACTTTAAAGATCTCCCGTTCGTGAAAATTAATACAATGCATACATTAATGTTTTTCTGCAGTAATTGGGATGGGGTTTTGTATAAAACTATCTATTATTTTTATTTCAAGACACTACGACAACCTGGGGAAGGTAGGAGAGGGGACGTTTGGAGAGGTGTTTGGAATGAATAAATGAATGAGTTGGGTTTTACGGCGAATCGACACAAAAAGGTCATATATCGCCGAGAAAATGTTAAATGGATTACGTTAATTGCAAAGCATATATAAAACCATTGAAGTAAAAGCGTAAATACATAAATAGTGTAAAAAATCAAATGCAAACATTAAAAAGTATAAAAGCGGTGAATAAAAATTAAATAAGGTTCAGATTTTATGATATATACCTATTTCTTTCAAAAACTGCAAAATTTTGTCGGCTGAAATTTGCTCGTACAGCTCTTTTAGAG
>NW_026459267.1:0-8488 GCF_021730395.1 Mercenaria mercenaria | reverse complement strand
ATTCAAACTTTATAGTATGAGTTTGCGCTGTGGATTGAGATCTATACAGTCGATTAAAAATGTTTAATAGTAAGTGGTGTTGACATGGTATACATTCAGGTTGATCTTCATTGTTCAGCAAATACGAATGAGTCAACCGAGTATGACCTATTCGACAACGAGAAAGAACAACTTCCTCCCTGCGAACAGATCTATTTTCCTTGGTGCCATTCACCTAAAGTAGGTTAATTTCACGAAGTTTATTGAACGAAGCATTGTTCCATGAGGACTGCCATTTAGTTAAAATGTATTTGTTGATATTTGACCTAAAATCAGTATACGGTAATTTCAATTTAGATTGATTTAATGAAAGTGATTCTTTTCTGCAGTATCCGCATCTTCATTTCCATAAATACCAACATGACTAGAATCCAACAGAATATGATGGACTTTTTAAAAGATAGTTCATGAACCCTGAGAAGAATGTTTTGAATGAGAGGATTTTCTGTATTACGGTTGTGTATTGATTGTATACAGAAAGTGAGTCGGAAAAGATGATAAACTTTTCTCATTATATTCTGAAATAAAATTAAGGCCAAATCAATTGCTTTTGCTTCTGCTGAAAAATTGTAGCGTTATTTGGTAAACGTAATTTTGATTGATGCAGATGGCTAATGGGCACAATCCAACCTTGAATCATCTTTTGAACCATCTGTATAAATAGGAAAATGATCTTGTAAGCCGACTTGATTTCGTTAACTTTGGACTTGAATATTTCAGGGTTTGTTTCAGCCTTTTTCAATGCGGTTTCATATCAAAAAGAACTGTTGGAGAGTTAAGAATCCATGGTGGTGTATTCAGAACTAAATTATCTTTTACATCATCAAATTCAAAATCTGTTTCCTTCATATAATTATCAATGCGAAATCCAAAAGGTTTAATTTGTTTTGGTTTTCTGTCATACGAATCGTGGTATTTGGGTTTAAATATGATTTTATGAGCAGGATTGGATTTGTTGGCAGCTACCCTCAGAGCATATTGCAATGACAGTTTTTCACGTCTCGTATAAAGGGAGGGTTCGTTTGCTTCAACATACAAGCTTTCAACAGGCGATGTTCTAAATGCGCCCAGAGCAATACGAAGACCTTGATTATGAATAGTATCTAGCATCTGTAAATACGATTTTCTGGCTGAACCATAAACAACACAACCGTAATCTAGCTTGGATCGAATCAAAGCTCTATACAGTCTTAACAAAACCTTGCGATCTGCTCCCCAATCAGTATTTGAAATTACCTTTAAAAGATTCAACGATTTCAAACATTTGGCTTTCAGGTATTTAATGTGTGGTATAAAAGAAGCTTTTTATCAAAAATAACACCAAGAAATTTGCTTCGTCAACAACGGTATTTTTGTACCATTTAGAAAAAGCTCAGGTCACAATGTTGTTTCCGTAATTGACAAAAGGGACAGACTGAGTTTTTGATTGGGAAAATTTAAAACCATTTTCCAGGCCCAAGTTTGAACTTTGTTCAACACACTGCGTAATGGCGTTCAATCGTACGCATAATTTTTGAAACGCTAACACATATAAGAAAAGTCATCAACATATAATGAACAATCTATCCCTGGTGACAAACATTTCACAATATTATTAATTTTGATGCTAAAAAGTGTGACAGATAAAATAGAACCTTGTGGAACTCCCTGTTCTTAGCTCAAAAGAGTCAGAAAAGGTAAGACTAACACGTACTTTAAAATTGCGATCTGATAAAAATTGCGATATAATGTTGGAAGACGACCTATTAAAACCTAAGTCGTTAAGATCATTCATAATAACCATATTTCCATGTAGTGTCATAGGCTTTTTCTAAATCGAAAAGACAGACACTAAATGCTCTTTTTTTTAACCAAATGCATCACGAATAAAAATTTTCCAGTCGAATAAGATGATCAGTTGTGCTGCGCTGCTTGCGAAAAACCGCTTTGAAAGTTTGTAATTAGGCCTTGAGATTCAAGATACCAAACTAGTCTAGAATTGATCATACGTTCTAGCGTTTTACATAAACAACTGGTAAGTGCAATCGGTCTATAATTACTGGGGTTAGTGCTATCTTTCCGGGTTTTGGTATTGGAATAACTATAGCTTCTCTCCAGGAATCTGGAAAAATGCCAGTTTTCCAGTAATATTATAAATTTCAAGTATGGAGGTCTAATGATCTTGTGGTAATGTTTTAAAAGTTGATAATGAATTTGGGCCGGACCAGCTGCGGTATCGTGAGATTTATCTAAAGCGTCAAGCAATTCTGTGAGTGAAAAAGATTATTTATAATCTTCATCATTATTTGAATCAAAATTTAAAGGTTTGCTTTCTTAGGTCGATTTTATGTTTTGAAACCTTTATCATAATTGTTTGATGAAGAGTTTTTTTGAAAAAGTTTTACCAAGTGTATTGGCAATGTCCTCCTTGCTAGATGCAATAGACTGGCCTGACTTTGTAAGATGGGAAACATTTGAAGATTTTCCTTTTCCACTTATTTTGCGAATCATTTCCCAGACTTTTTAACCGATGACCTAGAATTAAGTTTTGAAAACTGTATGAATGCCAT
Source organism: Mercenaria mercenaria (assembly GCF_021730395.1). Taxonomy (NCBI): domain Eukaryota; kingdom Metazoa; phylum Mollusca; class Bivalvia; order Venerida; family Veneridae; genus Mercenaria; species Mercenaria mercenaria. Next base: position 5,900 of record NW_026459267.1, on the reverse strand, counting down.
GATTTTTTCTTGCTTGTTTTATAGTTCTGCGAGCTTTTGCTCTCAGAATCCTAACTGATTGTAAGTTTTCTTTCGTCGGCCGTATATTGAACTTTTTAATGGCCGCTCTACGTTTTCGAACAGCAAGTCTTACAATCATCATTATACCAAGGCTAATTTTATGTTTACCATTCTTGATTTGTTTTGTTTGTAGTTTGGGTTTAACGCCGTTTTCAACAGTATTTCAGTCATGTAACGGCGGGCAGTTAACCTAACAGTGTCCTGGATTCTGTACCAGTACAAACCTGTTCTCCGCAAGTAACTGCCAACTTCCCCACATGAATCAGAGGTGGAGGACTAATGATATCAGACACAATGTCGTTTATCAAATAGTCACGGAGAACATACGCCCCGCCCGAGGATCGAACTCGCGACCCCGAGATCCGTAGACCAACGCTCTTACCTATTGAGCTAAGCGGGCGGGCTACCATTTCTTGAAGTTTTAGGAATGGACTTGTCAGCAATATCGGACAGAAGAACTGAAAACCGATCAATAGGATCATAAAAATTAGTAAAATTCTCCAAAGTCAAATCATTTTTACATAGCGTTTCAAATTGCTTCCAATCAGCTTTATTAAATTTGAAATATGAAGGGTGGTCTGATGGCAGATTAGAGTATTTGAAATAATTATTGGAAAATGGTCACTACCATGCAAATCATCCAGTACTTTCCATTCAAAATCAAGAAAGATGTTCGGTTGACAAATTGTCAAATCAAGCGAAGAAAAGTTACCTGTTGCAGGATGAAGATAAGTTTTGGATTTATCATTTAATAAACAGAGGGCATTTCTTTCAATAAAAGTTTCAATAATTTGACCTCTAGTGTTGCTGTCAGAACAGCCCCAGAATTCATGATGACCATTAAAATCTCCCATAAGCAAAAATGGTTGTGGTAATTGTTTTATAAGATCATCAAGTTCTTCAAGATTTAGTTTATATTTGGGAGGTATGTAAATCGAACAGATAGTAATCGGTCGATGTAAAGTTACGTTTATTGCAACTGATTGGATACTTGTATTAAGAACAATTTGTCTGTGCGGACATGCATTATTAATAATAATAGATGTACCACCAGACGCTCTATCAGTGTTAGTGTTGATGAAGTTATACACTGAATAATTTTTGAAAGCTATTTTGTCCGTTTCCTTTAAAAATGTTTCACTAAGGCACATAAGTGAAGGATTATATTTTGATAAGAGAAGGAGAATTTCATTATAATTTGCTTTAAGTCCACGGCAATTCCACTGGATAATTTTACTTTCCATTTACAATGGCAAACAAAAATTATACGACTGGAAAATTAAAGTATTAGTGTTGCATTGACTCAGGAGGGAACCTTTTGATTTTCCCCTCCTTTGTGCTGGTTAAACTGGGCGGGGCAGATAATGGCGGATCGTCATCATCCTCCCCTGTTAACCGGTTCATATCATGAGGGAACCGGTTATGGGTTTGTATGGGATCATTTGATCCCTTTCCAAACCCATCAGTTTTCAAGTCAATTTTTTGTTTGGGTGTTTGACTCACCCCACGTTGATTGGAATTTGGTATAACGTTTTGTCGTGATGATGGCGTGCTTGAATACTTTGGTACATTTTGTACAACTGGTGGCAGTGTTGGTTTAGCAGCTGCCTTTGGAGCTTGTGGTGTCAGCGAAGGTTTTTCTGATACTTTCGGCTTTTCCTTTGGTAAATCTTGGACAGGCATAGAATCAGTTTGCGTAGACGCGTCAAAAAACGTTGTTGATTTTGGTGCATTTGATTTTGTAATTGAAGAATATGTTGTTGTCAATGATGGAGGCATGAACTTAGCAATTGCGATTCGTCTGGCTTCAGGGAATCCAATGCCCTGCGTGAACTTGACATTGAGGACCTCCTTTTCAATCCTCCATGTCTTGCAGTCGCGAGACCTGGCTGAATGTTCCTCGCCGCAATTCACACAACACAATGGACCCTTGCACCTGTCTGGCTCATGAGAGAAACCGTTTTGTTTGCATTTGTGACAAATGAATTCTCCTTTGCAGTTTGATTCGTTGTGTCCAAATTTAAAGCAGTTATAGCATTGGAGGGGATTTGGTATATACTGGGTGACCTTTGTTTGAAGATAACCTACTTTTACAGAACTTGGAAGGAATGGGATGCCGAATGTAAGAATGATAGTGTTAGTTATGATTTCTTTTCCATCTCGTTTGATTTTCACGGGTCTAGCAGCTGTAACATGTTGTTCAGCAAGGCCTTGCACAATCTCCGTCTCTGGTACCCCAGCAAGATCAGGGCAACGAATAACCCCCTTGAGGAGTTCAGAGTACGGTGTGCAATGCACTTGCATGGGTGGCCGAAAAAGTTTGTCATTTTGAGCAGATTCTGTGCATGTGCAGCCTTTTCAATTTCAACCAAAAGATCTCCTGTTCGTAATTTCTTCACAGATTTTGGCGTTCCGGCTATACTCTCGAGTGTTTTTTCTATGACGAAAGGAGAAATACTTGTCATTTTAAAATTGTCCTCAACAGATTGAATAAGGAGGAATCGTGGAAATGCCGAATTAGTTGTGAAAGGTCGGTGAGAATTTCTCTCACCTTCCGTGTCCGAGTCTGTTTCCGAATGCAGTCGTTTATTATTTTGGTTTGCCATATTTAGACAATTTAATTTCATCACTCGCAGCCCCCACCCGCCGCGGAGTCCAACAAGGGAACACGTTAACAGAACGGATATCCAGCTCATGCATGTTAGGGATACTGTAGTGATATACTCGGATAAATATTTCACAATCTTGTTTATATCACCAGCTGTATTGCAGAAAAGCAATCGGGGGATTCAAGGGACTGTTACTCTACATACCCGATTGGCCCTAAGCCACCGCTTTCTAGGAAACATAGATTGAAGTATATGAAAATATATTGTTAAATAAATTTGTGTGAACATAATATGAAGGTTGCTGAACGCAGTGAAATGTGACAGTAGAGCAGTGTAAAGTTAGATTTTGTGTAACGTATTTTGTTTAAAAATTATGTTTGTGAAAATACAAAAATGAAAACATTAAGATGCAGTCCGGAATAAACAATACAAAATGTAAACGTAAATGTGGGATTTCCTAGGGCTTGGCATGACTAGCCGATTGATCGTACCGGGCCAATACGACCACCAAAACGTCTACACCGAATTAGAGGCCAAAGATGTGTATTGGCACCCACATCACGGGAAGAAGATGCGCACAAGCAAACAAGTACGCATCATCTCACCGCGATGCCATGGGGCACCTCAACATCCAGGACCCTCCTCTCCGGCTTACGGGCCGCCACCCACGGCAAACAGGTGGCTCCATTTTCGGGGGAGTCGTACCCCTCTGCATGGAGATACAGCCAGCATTTTCTATCCCCCCGCCGGCAAGGGGCAAGAGTTGTTTGGAGAGGTGTTTGTCGGGGCGAGCAACGGCGAGGAGAAAGTCATCAAAGTGGGTGATACTGTTTACTATACTTTATTGAGGTGTAGTATTTGTTAGCTGACCTGTGCCAAAGGCTCATTGTGAGTTTTTGTGACCGCTCTATGTCCGTCGTCCGTAGTCCGTCCATCAACAGTTTCTAAAAACATCTTCTCAAAACTACTGGGCAGATTTACACCAAACTTCACGAGAATGATCCTTGGGTATCCCCTTTCAAAGCTTTTCAAAGAATTGGTTCCACACAGAACTCTGGTTGCCCTGGCAACCAGAAGGTAAAACTTGAAAATTGATCAAATTATGCCCCTAGGGTTAAAAGAGGTCAATCCCCGGAGGTCCCAAATTTTATATAGACTTTTATAGGAAAAACATATAAAAATCTTGTCTGAAGGTTCAAGACCTAGACCTTTGATATTTGGTATATAACATTGTCAAGTGATTCTGAAACAAGATTGTACAAAGTATGGATGGAAGATGGTAGGAACTGCTTGAAACTCAAAAATATTTGTACTAAAACGAATCTTTGATTTTGTAAGCGATATGTATCATGTTTTCTCTGCAAAGCCTTGGGGGGAAAGATCGGGAAAAATGGTACAAACTCTTACAAGGAAATGTTATATTCATCTTGCTAAGGTACATGTATTTTCAATGTTCATAAAAATATTTGTCAACAAATAAGTCCAAATTTGAACTCAAAATTTAATTGGTTTCTGAAATGAATGAATTTTACATTAAACGATACCCTCAAAATTTATAAAGATATTTTGAATATTTAAAAAGTTCACGCTGCATTTGTAATGATTTAGTATACAATATAGTATTTCTAGTATTTAAAAAGAATTAAGATTTCAAATAGTAATTGTTCTTTTCCAGGTTGTACCTTTTGACGGGGGCCTTACAGGTGAATGGGGAGGCACAGAAGAAGTGGGAAGATATAAAGACAGAGATATTAATCGCACAGTATGTTGATTTCGTTTTAATTCAATGCTTATTTCGAATCTATGGTGGCATATTTCTGCCGTGGGATAGCTAGGTTACCATCGTGATACTTAAAAATCATACTGATAAACCGACGCTTTCTGAAAAATTATTTATGCATGTCAGTTGTCGGAGATTTCCAGGAAATCTTATTGCGATAATTTACACACTATGGGGAATCACATACCAAAAATCTCTAAACCAAATAAATATTAAATAATAGGGATACACTGGAGCAGATTTTCCCTGTTAGTTTTAAAATATAGCCATTTTAGGGAAAACATAGATGCATCCTAAAACAAACATAGATTTCAATCACAATCCCCTTTTCTGTTATCGGAACCCTTCAAGAATCGGGGATTTCTTATTTTCCTTATGTTTGTAATAACAGGTACTATCATTGTTTTAAAACTACTTGATAATTTAAGAATTTTCATTAGACATATTTTAGGCTATGTTTAAATTTCATATTTTATCATGATAGAAAATTGATTCATGTTCTTCAAAATATAATTTTTTAGAGATTATTTTAATCATGTGATTCCTCATAATGTTACAGCATTATCTCCATACCTTTTGTGTAAGTGCTTAAAGCCGTCATTTTATCACCTAGTCGCAATATCCATACTATTATCTTGAGAGGAAATATGCCACCATACGAATCAGTTGCCATGGAATGTAGATTTTTTTAATTAATTTTCAGTGTTATCAACTTTCACGCACGAAAAGAATCGCCGTTCATGGAATAAGATTGATTGACTTACATCTGTATTGAGGTAAATACAGACAGAATGAATGAATGAATGAATGAGTTGGGTTTTACGGCGAATCGACACAAAAAGGTCATATATCGCCGAGAAAATTTAATGGATTAACTTAATTGCAAAGCATAAATAAAACCATTGAAGTAAAAGCGTAAATACATAAAAAGTGTAAAAAAAATCAAATGCAACCTTAAAAAGTATAAAAAGCGGTGATTAAAATCAAATAAGGTTCAGATTTTATGAATATAATACCTATTTCTTCAAAAACTGCAAAATTTTGTGGCTGAAATTTGCTCGTACAGCTCTTTTAAGAATCAACATTGTAGTATGGGGTTGCGAGGATCGAATCTATACAGTCGATTAAAATATGTTTAATAGTAAGTGGGTTGACATGGTATACATTCAGGTTGATCTTCATTGTTCAGCAAATACGAATGAGTCAACCGAGTATGACCTATCCGACAACGAGAAAGAACAACTTCCTCCCTGCGAACAGATCTATTTCCTTGTGGGCCATTCACCTAAAGTAGGTTTAATTTCACGAAGTTTATTTAACGAAGCATTGTTCCAACAGGACTGCCATTTAGGGGAAAAGATTTTTTGATAATTTTCCTAAAAACAGTATGGTAATTTCAATTTAGATTGATTTAATGAAAGTGATTTTTTTTTTGCTGCAGTAAAAATTTT